>NC_134360.1:69499137-69711637 GCF_048569485.1 Anomaloglossus baeobatrachus
TTTAATTATTTCATGAATTTCAGGAAATAATTTAAAAAAAATCGACATGGGCTTTGCCCCATTTTTGTGTTTTGGGCTTTCTGGGCCCCTCTGCTGCGAATTGCAGTCCGCAGCGGCCCCAGAAAATGGCGCTTTCATAGAAGCGCCATCATCTGGCGCTGTATCCAACTCTTCCTGCAGCCCTGAAGCCGGGTGGCTTACTGGGTAATAATGGGTTAATACTAGCTTTGTTTTACTAGCTAGTATTAAGCCAGAGATTCTTAATGTCAGGCAAGTTTGACCCGGCCATTAAGAATCTCCAATAAAGGGTTAAAAAAAGACAACACACAGAGAAAAAATACTTTAATAGAAATAAATACACAGACACATTAGAGACTCCATGTTTATTACTCCCTCTCACCACTCCACGATCCTGGTCTTCTGTCTTCTTTCTCCTTCAACCCATGCAGCTCTGCTACATCAGACAGCACTGCATGGGAGGAAGACACTGCTGTTCCCCGTGCAGTCTACTCACTCAGTGAGAGTGAGCAGAGGCTGCAGGCTGTAAGCGGTGACGTCACCGCTGCCACCGTTGCTAATGTAATCAAACAGCAGTTACTATAGCAACGGTGCTCCGATTACGTGATTCACGGTGCCGCAATTCACCGGCTGTGACAGCCAGTCCTTGCATGTGTGCTGACTCTGTAAAGAGTGCCCACATGCAGGAACAGGGAAGCCGACCATGTGCCAGAGCATCTCGCCGGTACACGGAGATGCACAAACGAGCACCGCATACCGGACAGATGCACTGACATGACGTCTAGCCATGTGACCAGTCTGTAGCCAATGAGATAATACACACGTGACTGGTCACATGCTATTTTGACGTCATGGAAGGTCCTATCATCAGTGCTGGTTACCGGGAGGATGCAGCGATGATCGGAAGGAAAAGCGGCGGGAGACAGAGTGCAGGACGCGTCGCGGGGACCTGTAAGTGTAATGGCAATGTTTATTAACTGTATGTGTATATGTATAATGTGTTTTTATGTGTTTGTGTTTGCCTGCCATTGTTTTCAATGGGGTTCGAATTGGTTCGTCGAACGTTCGACGAACCGAACTCGAACTCTAGGGGGGTGGCTCATCTCTAATGATTACTATACATCTGGACACATTCCGACCAGATGTTTCTGACCTCACTCAATTCATTTTCATAGATCGAGGTTACGCATGTCTAGTCAGCATGTGACCACATGTATGTAAGTCATATTCTTGTGGTTCCATGACCTCCCACTCTCACCGCTGGCACTGTAGCATCCTGATAGATGTTGCTAAGAAAAATAATGACATAGTAACCCCGCCACCTTTCTTGTTTCTCCTGTCATTTCTGATTGCGGTGTAACGCTCTGTTTGTTACTCAATCATGGCTGACATCCAGCCAGGTTTCCGTAATGCCCACCACATCGTAATCTGTGGCAGACATAAGAGTCTCTAATTCATTTTGTTTGCAAGACGTCTTGCATTGCCAGCAGACATTTAATACTATTAACATTTATTACTCCTACTCACCCCCTACTTTCCTTGCATGTCCCAGCTCCCTCTAAATCCTCTTTGACCCCTACTGTCCCACACTCTGTCTACTCTAACAATTCCCTTATTTGCACAACTAGCCTCCCTTCTCTCAGATCCTAGTTTAAAACCTCCTCCATCCGTCTGACCATTTTCTCCTCCAGCACAGCTGCCCCCTCCCCATTAAGGTGCAGCCCACCCCTTCCATAGAAACTTGGCCCAGTTCTCCAAGAACCCAAACCCTTCCTTCCTGCACGAATATCTAAGCCCCTTATTTATCTTCCTAAGCTTCCACTATCTTCCTAGTGATGCTCGTGGCATCGGCAGTATTTCTGAAAACACCACCTTGGAGGTCCTGGACTTCAGCTTCTCTCCTAGTTCCCTGTAATCATTTTTAGGACCTTCCACCTCCCTGTAACTTTGTCATTAGTACCAATGTGCACCAAGACCGCTAGGTTTTCCCCAACCCCATCCAGAAATCTGTCTATCCGATCCGCAATATGCCGAACCCCAGCACGCGACAGACAACACACTGTTTGGCATTGTACTATACTTTTTCATGCTGCTGGAAGGTCTTATTTTTTCCATATGGTGTTCTTAGATTGGTGCTGCTGTGGGTAATATGGCTGCTGTACCAGCAGTATTTCTTTGCTGTTGAAGCCTAAGTATAAAATTTAAGAAGGCCTGTTCTACTTTTTTGTACAGTAAATGGCAAATGATGTACTCTGGACAAATATCATTATGATCTGCTAGCAACAATAAAGATTTACCATTGTAGATTAAGAAAAAAATGAATAGTAAAGATTTGTTTCATGGTTTATTGCTGAACTCAGTTAATCATGCCACCATATAAAAAAAAGGATCAAAGGCATGATATCAGTCAGGCTGCAAATAGTTACTTTAAAGGGACCTGCTTGTTCTGCTTGGTGCCGATCTCTGCCGCCACATCGGTGTCATTGACTGCTCTTGCTGACGATTCAAATGACTAATTTGACCTTACGCAAACAGAGCAGCTCTTCCGGTCTGCTTTGTCGATGCAGCTTTAGTGCTGGTTTCATGCTGACCGGCTGTCAATTAGCATGATATCAGCAGTCATGTCCCATCAACAGAACAGAGCGGAAGTGAAACTTTTGCCCTGTCAATGGATGTGACATCACTGGAAGCCACAGGCGTACTCTTTGACAGCTCTGTGCCGAAAGAGATTTGCACCAGGCAGAACAGGTAGGTAGTTAGCAACTACCTACCTGTAAGTTCTTATCCCCACAAATAAAACCAATCAAGGTCCCGGATAAGCCCTTTAAGGGTATGTCCGTACATGGCTTTAAATTTAATTGCGGATTCTGTTGTGGCTTTTGTTGTGGTCCTGCAAAATGTATTACATGTAGATTTGATGCACATTTACTCAATATATGGAAAGGATAAAATACAGTGAAAATACATAGAATCTTCAGCACAGGTCTATTTTCACATGGAAATCATCTGCAGTTTGTGAATAAACTTTTGTTGTGTTTGGAGCAAAGATAGATACATCTGTGTTTCCTAAAATTTGTACTCCCTGTGGTTTTGGTTAATAGAAGGGATATTTAAATGGTCACAGGGTGCCTGATTATTGAATTGTAAGGGGACTAAGATTTTCTAATGGCTATCCTGCGGGCCAAAGACAAAACAATATTTTGGTGTTGTTTGAAGTAGCACAATGTGTTAGCAGTTATATTATGCAGCGTAAAATAGATTTCGAGCAAAGGAAACCCGACCCATGTACATTGCTTCACTAGTGTTAAAACAAATCAGAAAACACAGACCCAAAAACAGAAAAAAACTCCGAAAAAAGCTGAAAAAACCTAGCAAATACAAAATGGATACAGCCGCACACTAAATGCCATCAACTCAGCTGGCACCTATACACACTTGTAGGATGTCACACTTTCTGACTGAGCACTCCGCCCTATAAACCAGGCTGTATTCACAATCCTTATACCAGGAGTCCTAGCTGCCCAGACATGGAGGTTAGTCCAGATAGTGGGATTTCAAGTTAGATTTTTAGTCTAGCTGCCCAGACAAGGATGTTT
Source organism: Anomaloglossus baeobatrachus (assembly GCF_048569485.1). NCBI lineage: Eukaryota > Metazoa > Chordata > Amphibia > Anura > Aromobatidae > Anomaloglossus > Anomaloglossus baeobatrachus. The sequence goes on from NC_134360.1 coordinate 69,502,752, forward strand.
TTAACCTAGATAGTGGCATTTTAGTTAGGGACCCGGAATATTGAGATTTACCTTGCCGTTTGGTTTCCGGGCTTACATGCATTGGCCAATTCATAAACTAAAAATCTCATTTTTTCATATAGCAGTAATGCAGTACCAGAGTTCCCTTATACATTGATGGCGTTTAGTGTGCGGCTGTATCCATTTTGTATTTGCTAGGTTTTTTCAGCTGGCACCTATACACACTTGTAGGATGTGCAGGTCAGTCTTTTGAAATATTTGCAGTGAGTTTTTTTTCTGACTGAGCTCTCCGCCCTATAAACCAGGCTGTGTTCACAATCCTTATACCAGGAGTCCTAGCTGCCCAGACATGGAGGTTAGTCCAGATAGTGGCATTTCAAGTTAGATTTTTAGTCTAGCTGCCCAGACAAGGATGTTTTTAACCTAGATAGTGGCATTTTAGCTAGGGACCCGGAATATTGAGATTTACCTTGCCGTTTGGTTTCCGGGCTTACATGCATTGGCCGATTCATAAACTAAAAATCTCATTTTTTCATATAGCAGTAATGCAGTACCAGAGTTCCCTTATACATTGATGGCATTTAGTGTGCGGCTGTATCCATTTTGTATAAACGTGCTACCATGGCTTGCAGCGTCTCCAGACTTCTCTTCCATCAATTACATTTGGGACATCATTGGTCGGCAATTGCAAAGGGAGCTGCAAGCAGTGGATTATGATAATGTGCCCAAGCACACTCAGCTTGGTATCATACCAAGGCATGTACACTGATGAGCAAAAGGGTAACAATGTTTTGAACTTTTGACTTTCACGCTTTATATCTCACCGTCCACTGCAGGTTCAAATGTGAGGCTACCTTGATTTTATAGACAATCTCATAAATATTCTTGACTTGCAACTATTTAGCATATGATTAGTTATGCAGATTCTTGTCATGTCACTGCATCTTTTCTCTCTCTCCAGGCTCTGGGTGTAGCAGTGCTGGAATCATCGTGGGACTTTGTATGGATTACATCAGATATGCAAGGGTATTTATGGTGTTAATAAAGGGGTGAAAGAGGGTGTGTTTAATTTTGTCTTCACTTACAGGATTACTAATACGGGGTCTCATAGATGCCTCGCATTACTTATCTAGGGCATGATGGCAGCTAACAAATTGCAGCTGTCATTAACCCCTTATATTACTCCGATTGCCACCGCACCAGGGCAGTCGGTATGAGCAGAGTAAAGCCCGGAATTGTCGCATGTAATGTACGCAACAATTCTGGGCAGCTGCAAGCTGCTAGTTTTAGGCTGGGGGGGGCAATAACCATGGCTCCTTCCATTCTGATATTACCAGCCCTCACCTGTCTGTTCTACCGTGGCTGGATATCAAAAATGGAGGGGACTATACATCTTTTTTTTTTTACCCCCTCTATTTTCATTTCCAGCCACAGTAAAGCTCACAGATGGGGGCTGCAGCCTGCCACTGTTGTTTTACCCGTGCTGGCTATCAAAATATGGCGTGAGTCTACATAATTTTTTATTTATGTTTATACTACCATACAACAAACTGACAGCAAACAATCACAGACGCAGACACAGGGTGGGGGGGCATCCATAGCAGTCTGCAACCAATCACAGACACTGTCACAGAGTGTGGGCGGATGAAGCAGTGAATATTCATAAACCTTAATTAGCAGGCCGGGAAGATAGACTGATTGCAGCATGATACTCCGGGAAACACGATAGGTATAACTATCCTGCTCTTACTACCATTTAACTTCCATTTACAACCCCTAGCGCTTATGTGTCGCCCGGGGACCAGGGGGGTACTCAGATCCGGGCCACGAGGTCACTTCTGTGGGTATCACGGTGGCGTGACCCGGTCTGTGATCCCAGGCTCCACAGTAAAAGGGGGTTTGTTAAGGGAGATTGTCCGTGACGCCACCCACGGTTGTGGTGATTGTGGACACCACCGCTGCTCTTTATGGGGATCCCGGGAGCGGTGACAGGGAGCAGCTTGGTTGTTATTTCTCCCCTCCGTGGGCAGGGGGGTTGGTTGTCCCGGGGCCCGGTAATGGGGTAAGCAGGGCGCAGTGCTGTAGTGCGGTGCCCGAGGGCACGGGCGTACTCACAAGTATTTCACACAGAGTCACTGGTAAACTAGGAATTGCCGATGTCCGCAGCCTTCGGTACGGGGGTGTTAGTGTCCCACACACGGTGCAGCAGCTCCTGTTCTTTCCCTGCAGCCAGGTGCCTTTCTCTCCACTCTCTTCCTCTTTCTCCTCAGCCGGGAATGGGGAATCCACTCCCCTGCAGTGATCCGGGTCACCCTAGGTACTGTCGGGCCACTACCCTGCTCCGGCAACCTCTGGCTCCTTCCTCACTGCAGCCTGTCCCAGCCCTTTCGGAGCACGCTTCACTATCAGCCTGGGAGCTACAACTCCAGACTCCTCTTCTGTCTGTCTCTCCAAACACTCTGCTCCAGCCCCTCCCCTCTGCTCTGCTTTTCTCTTACCCTGGGGGATGTGGTTTGTCCTGCTGCACCGGTATGAGATCAGGTTACCAAGGAGGATTAACTGTTTCTGTGACAACCTGGCTTTGCCAGGGCGTCACACACCCCCTTGGTAAAACACGGCCCGTCCTCGGGCCGTCTGGCCACCAACATTTATTAAAACTGGAAAAATCAACACATTACAATCATACATCTTCCCACATCGGGAGGTACGTTTTCTAAAACTTTAAACCGTTCTGCCACCCCACACCTGCGGAGCAGATGGCCTCCTCCTGAACTTGAGGGCATTCAACAGGGGTGACAGTCCATAAAACAGTCAACTTTTTAACTTGTGGGTAGCCGTCCATGCTCCACTACCACTGCCGCTGCCGCCACTCCCAGTGCGGGGCACGGGTTTCGTGCTCTGCCTCCTGCTCAGAAGCCAGGCCCACTTGGATGCCCTCGGCGCTGGCTACAACCGGCCTCGGTAACTGCAAAGGGCTCCATCTCTCACTGGCCTGCTCCTCCTCTCTGCAGGTCTCCGGCTGCTCCACAGCCGTGACGGGGTACCTGGCAGCGGCTGGCGCCACATCTGGGGCAGACTTCCAATCAGGTGCCACCTCCGTTGCAGCCGGGCGGACTGCCGGAGCCGACGTCATCACCGTTGAGGCCGGGCGGACTGTCAGAGCCGGGTGAGATGTCATCAGGGTTGCGGCTACTGCTTGTCCAGGAACGGAATTAGGGAAAGTCCTGGCGTCCCTGCCTTTACAGTCCTGGTCACATAAACTGCGGTTCCTTCCTCCTGCTCCCCCTTGGTACTCGGGAGCAGTCCTTCTAGCAACTTTTAAAGTTTTCCTTTCGCTTCCGGTCCTCCGGAGCTTCACTTCCGCCCACGTTCTCAGGGGGCGGAGCCTCTTTTTCGCGCCCACCGCTTGGGGAAGAAGGCGCTGGGTGGGAGATTTTCGCGCCCAAAATGGCGGCAAAGATGGCGACTTTCAAAATTTTTGCAGCGGAACACCGCTGACAGTCCAGAACAAGGCGCACTTCCTCCAAGTAACTGGATGGGTTCGATCCTGTTCGTGACGCCAAATGTGTCGCCCGGGGACCAGGGGGGTACTCAGATCCGGGCCACGAGGTCACTTCTGTGGGTATCACGGTGGCGTGACCCAGTCTGTGATCCCAGGCTCCACAGTAAAAGGGGGTTTGTTAAGGGAGATTGTCCGTGACGCCACCCACGGTTGTGGTGATTGTGGACACCACCGCTGCTCTTTATAGGGATCCCGGGAGCGGTGACAGGGAGCAGCTTGGTTGTTATTTCTCCCCTCTGTGGGTAGGGGGGTTGGTTGTCCCGGGGCCCGGTAATGGAGTAAGCAGGGAGCAGGGCGCAGTGCTGCAGTGCGGTGCCCGAGCGCACGGGCGTACTCACAAGTATTTCACACAGAGTCACTGGTAAACTAGGAATTGCCGGTGTCCGCAGCCTTCGGTACGGGGGTGTTAGTGTCCCACACACGGTGCAGCAGCTCCTGTTCTTTCCCTGCAGCCAGGTGCCTTTCTCTCCACTCTCCTCCTCTTTCTCCTCAGCCGGGAACGGGGAATCCACTCCCCTGCAGTGATCCGGGTCACCCTAGGTACCGTCGGGCCACTACCCTGCTCCGGCTACCTCTGGCCCCTTCCTCACTGCAGCCTGTCCCGGCCCTTTCGGAGCACGCTTCACTATCAGCCTGGGAGCTACAACTCCAGACTCCTCTTCTGTCTGTCTCTCCAAACACTCTGCTCCAGCCCCTCCCCTCTGCTCTGCTTTTCTCTTACCCTGGGGGATGTGGTTTGTCCTGCTGCACCGGTGTGAGATTAGGTTACCAAGGAGGATTAACTCTTTCTGTGACAACCTGGCTTTGCCAGGGCGTCACACTTACTACGTCCAATTTACAGTCCTGAATGGCTCATCTCCATTGACTTGTATGAGGTTCGCTGTTCAAAGTTAAGTTTGGTGCCAAGTTTGCTTGCCAATCAATTTTTTTTTTTTCCTGTACTGGTTCAGTGAACCCGATTATCCACGGGTTTTACTCATCACTACAGATAACCACTTTATACACGGCTGATAACACAGGATCCACCAATCATAATGGATAATTTGCACACACTCATTCATTAGATGCTTTAATACAAGTGATAGGGTCTGAGCATGTTCAGTGTGACTATGTACATGTGATGTTTCCTGAAATAAAACAGGATAAAAGAGTCTAAAAAAACTGTGTTAAAATTGCAAGAAATCTATATTTTAATTTTATTAAAGTTTATGATATGGAAAAAAAATTGCCAAAATTAAAAATATATTTAATACAAAAACCTGGTTTAAACAATGGGTAGCTTTCTAAGGATAGCTTCTGTTAAAATGCTGCTGTCAGTGATTGACAGCGTCATCTAAATGGTTAACAGCAGCAATCAGAGCTCGCGCCAGCCATTGCTGTTACAGGGCAATTCCAGTTATGTAACACAGTCTGCATCTGATCGCACTCCATACACCCCAGAGCAACCTGTAATGGAAATTAGATTACAAACATTGTTTATTCCTTCGTCCCCCCAGAGCAGTATTTGTAACTCATCCTGTCAATGTAATACTAATATGCATATATAAATCACACACATAACCATCCAGAGTAATATACTCAGAATTATCTAGAATCTGGCGTGAGACAAGTATTATAGAAGAATATTTGCCCATGGCTATGTTTATTAAAGATTGAAAATAAAAAGGAAAAAATTAAACCAATCAAATAATAATGCATTAATTAAAACCTTTACATTTAAAGTAAACATCAGCATAAAAACTTTACAGTTTTTGTCCACACCCCAAGAGGTGAACGTCATTACCCCATCTGGTGTAAGGTGCTTAGTCAGGTAACGAGCTTCCCAGCACACCCAAAAACAACTCAATCATAACATGCAAATTTAGATTAAATCTGTCCAAATCTATTTCAAACAAATGAATACAATCAGAAATAAAGGCCAGGCCCTCCTCCTTCCAAATCCACAGTCTAAAAGACAATTTGCACAATAATTTTTTAACATTTCACAATTCAACCTAAAAATGTCAAATCAGGGAAGAATAACCAAATCAAACAGGAAATCACACTGTAGCGCCCCTGAGACACTCAGGGCACTACAGGGAACTGCATCCTCTAGGGGATGCAGGACCTAACCCCTGGGACCTGTAACTCCAGTGCCAGAAACAGCAACACACAACCAAACCCCTAGTTGCTACTCACACCAGGTCTCATTGGGTAGTCAGAGACAAAGGGGATGGCCACCTAGAGGGCGGAGCAAAACCAGAAAAGACTAGACCACCTGGTGGGAGGGGGGCAAGCTAGTCTGTTAGGGAGAGCACAATGTGAAGTGTAGGAGTGAGGTGTGCCTGGAGCTGGGTCTGTGTAACAGTGACCCGGGGGCACGGGAGTCAGGTTGCCAGCAAAAGAGCAAACAAGAACCTCTGGGCCGGAGTCAAGACCCCAGGGACGGTACGAGGGAGCACCACTGGAACCTGGGCATGCACGGGGCACAGGGCCCTAGGTCAGGCGACGGTTTTAGACGGCCTGGCAATTACCTGCACGGTGAGGGCTCTCCATGGGCCTCACTGACCTACAGATCTGGGGGCATCAGCAGTAAAGCAAGGATCGGGGTTTGGACACATACCTCCCCACAGGATCCACATTGCCAGCCGAACAGACAGACCGCTGTATCACAGCCAGGGGACCCCCAAAGTTCCAAGCTTTGGGGTCTCAACTACACAGAGTGCCGGGGACAGAGCAACTGAGTCATCAACTGGCACTGGCAATACAGGGACCGGAACCAGCCGTCCAAGGGTTAAGAGTGAGTATTTTTACATATATTTATATTGAGGCCCCCCTGTACTATCATCACATATAGAGGCCTCCTGTACTATCATCACATATAGAGGCCCCTCCTGTACTATCATCACATATACAGGCCCCTCCTGTACTATCATCACATATAGAGGCTCTCCTGTACTATCATCACATATAGAGGCCCCTCCTGTACTATCATCACATATACAGGCCCCTCCTGTACTATCATCACATATAGAGGCCCCTCCTGTACCATCATCACATATACAGGCCCCTCCTGTACTATCATCACATATAGAGGCCCCTCCTGTACTATCATCACATATACAGGCCCCTCCTGTACTATCATCACATATAGAGGCCCCTCCTGTACTATCATCACATATACAGGCCCCTCCTGTACTATCATCACATATAGAGGCCCCTCCTGTACTATCATCACATATACAGGCCCCTCCTGTACTATCATCACATATACAGGCCCCTCCTGTACTATCATCACATATACAGGCCCCTCCTGTACTATCATCACATATAGAGGCCCCTCCTGTACTATCATCACATATACAGGCCCCTCCTGTACTATCATCACATATAGAGGCCCCTCCTGTACTATCATCACATATACAGGCCCCTCCTGTACTATCATCACATATAGAGGCCTCCTGTACTATCATCACATATAGAGGCCCCTCCTATACTATCATCACATATAGAGGCCCCTCCTGTACTATCATCACATATAGAGGCTCCCCTGTACTATCATCACATATAGAGGCCCCCCTGTACTATCATCACATATACAGGCCCCTCCTGTACTATCATCACATATAGAGGCCCCTCCTGTACTATCATCACATATAGAGGCCCCTCCTGTACTATCATCACATATAGAGGCCCCTCCTGTACTATCATCACATATAGAGGCCCCTCCTGTACTATCATCACATATACAGGCCCCTCCTGTACTATCATCACATATACAGGCCCCTCCTGTACTATCATCACATATACAGGCCCCTCCTGTACTATCATCACATATACAGGCCCCTCCTGTACTATCATCACATATAGAGGCCCCTCCTGTACTATCATCACATATACAGGCCCCTCCTGTACTATCATCACATATACAGGCCCCTCCTGTACTATCATCACATATACAGGCCCCTCCTGTACTATCATCACATATACAGGCCCCTCCTGTACTATCATCACATATACAGGCCCCTCCTGTACTATCATCACATATACAGGCCCCTCCTGTACTATCATCACATATAGAGGCGCCTCCTGTACTATCATCACATATAGAGGCCCTTCCTGTACTATCATCACATATAGAGGCCCCCCTGTACTATCATCACATATAGAGGCCCCTCCTGTACTATCATCACATATAGAGGCCCCTCCTGTACTATCATCACATATACAGGCCCCTCCTGTACTATCATCACATATACAGGCCCCTCCTGTACTATCATCACATATACAGGCCCCCCTGTACTATCATCACATATAGAGGCCCTTCCTGTACTATCATCACATATAGAGGCCCCCCTGTACTATCATCACATATAGAGGCCCCTCCTGTACTATCATCACATATAGAGGCCCCTCCTGTACTATCATCACATATAGAGGCCCCTCCTGTACTATCATCACATATAGAGGCCCCCCTGTACTATCATCACATATAGAGGCCCCTCCTGTACTATCATCACATATACAGGCCCCTCCTGTACTATCATCACATATAGAGGCCCCTCCTGTACTATCATCACATATACAGGCCCCTCCTGTACTATCATCACATATACAGGCCCCTCCTGTACTATCATCACATATACAGGCCCCTCCTGTACTATCATCACATATACAGGCCCCTCCTGTACTATCATCACATATAGAGGCCCCCCTGTACTATCATCACATATAGAGGCCCCTCCTGTACTATCATCACATATGGAGGCCCCTCCTGTACTATCATCACATATAGAGGCCCCTCCTGTACTATTGTCGCGGGCGGAGGAGGGGACGCCGCGCTCTCCCACTGCTCGGGTCCGGCTGCCGCGGCTGCTGCGGCCTGCCGCTGCTCGGTGGCTCGAGCGATGGGCCGGATCCCGGGGACTCGAGCGGCGCTCCTCGCCCGTGAGTGAAAGGGGGTTTTTGGGTGTGGGGATTGTTTATTGTCCGTGACGCCACCCACGGTTGTGGTGATTTGTTGACACCACCGCTGCTCTGTATGGGGATCCCGGGAGGGATGGTATGGAGCAGCCAGTTGTTGTGTTGCCCCTCCGTGGGTGGGGGTTGGTGATGAAGTGGGAAATGCAGGGCTTGGTGGGCGCAGGGACGCGGGGGCAGCGCTGTGCCTTGCGGCACTGTGGTACTCACTCAGCCTGAGACGATGACACAGTTCTCGGTAAAACACACGGCTGGAAAGACGGTTCCCACGGACGGCTGCACTTGCTTTCCCCAGTAGGTGACGGTGACGGTCCCTCTGTCCTGCACCTATGATGATAATGGTTGCGATGGGTTCCCACCGGTAACCCGCTCCCCGGCTTGGATATGGGCCGGAGGAGCCCTACTTTGCCCGCAGGCGCTGGCCCTGAGAAACTAGTGCCCTGGCGGTGGCGGTGTCTCTCTGTTACGGTTGGACTGTTGCCTTCAATCGGGACTTGGTTGTTGGGAGACAGACATCCCCTTCACTGACGGATTTGGCAAATTATGGCGACTCCTAGCCTTGCCGGGATCCGAAAGGCCCCTGCCCTGGTGCTGACTGTTCTTCGTATACTGCTCCAGACCGCCGGGCCACCACCCGTCCGCGGTCCTTCCAGCAACCTCCGAGCAGTCCCCCTGCAGACTATCACCGCCGTCTGCTTACCTTGCTGTCACTGTCCGGGGCACACACCCAGACCAACTTCAGGCTTTACTACTGTCACTTTCCTGTCACTTCAGCTTTTCTCTTTAGCTCCACTGCTACTTCCTTCTACTTTACTCCCCTAACCTCTTCTGCCTGGTTCCTCCCGCCTCCAGGGCTGTGAACTCCTCGGTGGGCGGAGCCAACCGCCTGGCCCACCCCCTGGTGTGAACATCAGCCCCTGGAGGAAGGCAACAAGGATTTTGGTAGCCTAGGTGTTCCTAACTGGGGTGTAGGGTGTGGTGGTGTGATGACCTGTGACCCCTGGCTTGCCCAGGGCATCACATTCCCCCTTAGCAAAATGCAGACCGTCCGCGGGCTGCCCGTCCAACACCGGTTTTATTTTCTGAAAAATATATAAAAAGGTAAAACGGTAACATAACAATTCATGACATCATCCCACATCGGCAGGCACATTTCTTAAACGTTGCTAACGGTTTAGGGTTACGGTCTCCGCTCTCTCCCACCCAAGCAACCTGGCCCTGATGCTGCCCCTAACATCCAGGCAGCACCCCTTGACCCAAGTCCAGCACAAGTTACCCGAGCGGGATCTGTCCTTCCCCTCCAGAGGGTAGCCACCGGTTCCTGTGGTGGCTGGGCCCCAGCCTGCTCTGCTGAGGGCCCTCCCTCCAACCTGCCTCTCCGGAGGCGGCAAATGCGGAAACGGTAACGGTAAAACAACTTATTTACATGCCACTAACGTTTGTGGTTGCCCTGCAAGTTCACGGGCTTGTCCATGGAAAGTTCTCCATGCAAAACTTTTTAAACGGTCCCCACGGGGACAACGGTGCCGGCAACGGCCGGTTTTCTCAATCACGGTTAATCAGATGAAGCTTCGGTTCCATTTTTGCTTATCATTTTCATTTTCAACTTTCAAACACAACTCAGACAAACACAGTGGTGGTCCCAACGGGGACTGTGCAGCGGTACTCCGCTGACCTTACTCAGATTCTTCTGCTGAGGCGGACCCATCCTCTGCCACCAGCATATCAAACATGCACTGACATGCCTGCTGTGGCAGGGGTACCCGGTACCCATTTCCACCGGTACACGGGGTATGGAAAACCACGGGGTCTCCTACATAGCGGGAACGCTCACTTGCCTCTCCAAACTCAGCAGCGGACCCGGGGCTGGGGCCGGAGTCATCACCTCTTGTTCCTGCGTCAGGCGGGTTACCGCCAGCTGCCGCAGCCTCCTGGCCTCCAGCATCCAACACTTCAGACCCTTCTGCGGTAGCACGGAGCAGCAAACTAGGCGAGTCTACACTGAGGCGCCCCATAAGTAACGGCAAGGGTGATGCATAGGCCGAGACTAGGCCGGGCCCCTCAGCCGCAGCGGCCGGTCCTGGTAGGACATAGGGACCGTGGGTCACCAGTCGACTCTGCTACATCATTTCCCCTCTCGCACATCGGGGCAGTTGTAATCAGCATCTCCACCTCGTTAGTCCACTGCTCCATCATCCGGAAGATCTGATCCTGCTGACGCTGGTGGAATTGAATCACCCGGGCCTTCATCCAGGCCACGGTCCCGGGCTCGGGGTCTGGCACAGTCACTGCCGGGACTTCTGGCACCATGCTGTTAAGGGGCCGCGGTCCTAGCGGTTCCCCCTGGTGCACTTCAGGGATGTCCTGGACGTCTGCAGCCGGCTGGCCCGCCGAGGCGGCTTGGCAGGGTATCGCTACCGGTTGGGCAGGTAGCGGGCCTAATGGCGGGGCGGCAGCAGCTATCGCGGGTAGCGGGGAGAGAGGCAGGGTGAGCGGAAGCCGGCCGGGCCCCTCAGCTCCAATGGCCGATCCCTCAGAAATACAGGGGCGTGGGTCTCTTACCCGCTCCTCCAAATCCTCTTTTACCTCGCGTCTCCACATAGCAGCCACCACATCCGCCATGTCGGTCTCCCACTCCTCCAGGAGGAGTTGCATGTGGGCCTGCAGACGGTTACTCAGCGGGACGGTCCGGTCACTCAACCACGTCGCCGTGCCGGGCGCGGGGGCTTCCTCGTTGGGAGTTGGGTTGTACATCTTGGCAATCGTGCCTTCCAGGAACCCGGTATTGCTGCAGAGTCCTGGCATCTCTGCTTTTATAGCTGCGTTCACATGCAGCCAGCCGCCATTGCGTCCCCATTAGCTTCTTTTCGGCCCCTCCTCTATTGGGGCGGGGTTTTGGCCTTCGCGCCTCTGCTACTCGAGAAGACGCTCGAGCGGGAACTTTTCGTGCCAAAGATGGCGACTTCCGAAATTTTTCAGCCGGATACCTCCGGCGGTCACAAGGCGCACCTCTACCCAACGGCAGAGCGGTAAGATCCTGTTCGTAACGCCAAGTTGTCGCGGGCGGAGGAGGGGACGCCGCGCTCTCCCACTGCTCGGGTCCGGCTGCCGCGGCTGCTGCGGCCTGCCGCTGCTCGGTGGCTCGAGCGATGGGCCGGATCCCGGGGACTCGAGCGGCGCTCCTCGCCCGTGAGTGAAAGGGGGTTTTTGGGTGTGGGGATTGTTTATTGTCCGTGACGCCACCCACGGTTGTGGTGATTTGTTGACACCACCGCTGCTCTGTATGGGGATCCCAGGAGGGATGGTATGGAGCAGCCAGTTGTTGTGTTGCCCCTCCGTGGGTAGGGGTTGGTGATCCCGGGGCCCAGTGATGAAGTGGGAGATGCAGGGCTTGGTGGGCGCAGGGACGCGGGGGCAGCGCTGTGCCTTGCGGCACTGTGATACTCACTCAGCCTGAGACGATGACACAGTTCTCGGTAAAACACACGGCTGGAAAGACGGTTCCCACGGACGGCTGCACTTGCTTTCCCCAGTAGGTGACGGTCCCTCTGTCCTGCACCTATGATGATAATGGTTGCGATGGTTTCCCACCGGTAACCCGCTCCCCGGCTTGGATATGGGCCGGAGGAGCCCTACTTTGCCCGCAGGCGCTGGCCCTGAGAAACTGGTGCCCTGGCGGTGTCTCTCTGTTACGGTTGGACTGTTGCCTTCAATCGGGACTTGGTTGTTGGGAGACAGACGTCCCCTTCACTGACGGATTTGGCAAACTATGGCGACTCCTAGCCTTGCCAGGATCCGAAAGGCCCCTGCCCTGGTGCTGACTGTTCTTCGTATACTGCTCCAGACCGCCGGGCCACCACCCGTCTGCGGTCCTTCCAGCAACCTCCGAGCAGTCCCCATGCAGACTATCACCGCCGTCTGCTGACCTTGCTGTCACTGTCCGGGGCACACACCCGGACCAACTTCAGGCTTTACTACTGTCACTTTCCTGTCACTTCAGCTTTTCTCTTTAGCTCCACTGCTACTTCCTTCTACTTTACTCCCCTAACCTCTTCTGCCTGGTTCCTCCCGCCTCCAGGGCTGTGAGCTCCTCGGTGGGCGGAGCCAACTGCCTGGCCCACCCCCTGGTGTGAACATCAGCCCCTGGAGGAAGGCAACAAGGATTTTGGTAGCCTAGGTGTTCCTAACTGGGGTGTAGGGTGTGGTGGTGTGATGACCTGTGACCCCTGGCTTGCCCAGGGCGTCACACTATCATCACATATAGAGGCCCCTCCTGTACTATCATCACATATACAGGCCCCTCCTGCACTATCATCACATATACAGGCCCCTCCTGTACTATCATCACATATAATAATAATAATAATAATAATAATAATAATAATTTTATTCATTTATATAGCGCTATTAATTCCACAGCGCTTTACATACATTGGCAACACTGTCCCCATTGGGGCTCACAATCTAGAGTCCCTATCTGTATGTCTTTGGAGTGTGGGAGGAAACCGGAGAACCCGGAGGAAACCCACGCAAACACGGGGAGAACATACAAACTCCTTGCAGATAGTGTCCTTGGCGGGATTTGAACCCAGGACCCCAGCGCTGCAAGACTGCAGTGCTAACCACATATAGAGGCGCCTCCTGTACTATCATCACATATAGAGGCCCCCCCTGTACTATCATCACATATAGAGGCCCCTCCGTACTATCATCACATATAGAGGCCCCCCCGTACTATCATCACATATAGAGGCCCCCCTGTACTATCATCACATATAGAGGCCCCCCTGTACTATCATCACATATAGAGGCCCCCCTGTACTATCATGACATATAGAGGCCCCCCTGTACTATCATGACATATAGAGGCCCCTCCTGTACTATCATCACATATACAGGCCCCTCCTGTACTATCATCACATATACAGGCCCCTCCTGTACTATCATCACATATACAGGCCCCTCCTGTACTATCATCACATATACAGGCCCCTCCTGCACTATCATCACATATACAGGCCCCTCCTGTACTATCATCACATATAGAGGCGCCTCCTGTACTATCATCACATATAGAGGCCCCCCTGTACTATCATCACATATAGAGGCCCCCCTGTACTATCATCACATATAGAGGCCTCTCCTGTACTATCATCACATATAGAGGCCCCTCCTGTACTATCATCACATATAGAGGCTCTCCTGTACTATCATCACATATAGAGGCTCTCCTGTACTATCATCACATATAGAGGCCCCCCTGTACTATCATCACATATAGAGGCCTCTCCTGTACTATCATCACATATAGAGGCCCCTCCTGTACTATCATCACATATAGAGGCCCCTCCTGTACTATCATCACATATAGAGGCCCCTCCGTACTATCATCACATATAGAGGCCCCTCCGTACTATCATCACATATAGAGGCCCCCCCGTACTATCATCACATATAGAGGCCCCCCTGTACTATCATCACATATAGAGGCCCCCCTGTACTATCATCACATATAGAGGCCCCCCTGTACTATCATGACATATAGAGGCCCCTCCTGTACTATCATCACATATACAGGCCCCTCCTGTACTATCATCACATATACAGGCCCCTCCTGTACTATCATCACATATACAGGCCCCTCCTGTACTATCATCACATATAGAGGCCCCTCCTGTACTATCATCACATCACATATACAGGCCCCTCCTGTACTATCATCACATATAGAGGCTCTCCTGTACTATCATCACATATAGAGGCCCCCCTGTACTATCATCACATATAGAGGCCCCCCTGTACTATCATCACATATAGAGGCCCCCCTGTACTATCATCACATATAGAGGCCTCTCCTGTACTATCATCACATATAGAGGCCCCTCCTGTACTATCATCACATATAGAGGCTCTCCTGTACTATCATCACATATAGAGGCTCTCCTGTACTATCATCACATATAGAGGCCCCCCTGTACTATCATCACATATAGAGGCCTCTCCTGTACTATCATCACATATAGAGGCCCCTCCTGTACTATCATCACATATAGAGGCCCCTCCTGTACTATCATCACATATAGAGGCCCCTCCTGTACTATCATCACATATAGAGGCCCCTCCGTACTATCATCACATATAGAGGCCCCTCCGTACTATCATCACATATAGAGGCCCCCCCGTACTATCATCACATATAGAGGCCCCCCTGTACTATCATCACATATAGAGGCCCCCCTGTACTATCATCACATATAGAGGCCCCCCTGTACTATCATGACATATAGAGGCCCCTCCTGTACTATCATCACATATACAGGCCCCTCCTGTACTATCATCACATATACAGGCCCCTCCTGTACTATCATCACATATACAGGCCCCTCCTGTACTATCATCACATATAGAGGCCCCTCCTGTACTATCATCACATATACAGGCCCCTCCTGTACTATCATCACATATACAGGCCCCTCCTGTACTATCATCACATATAGAGGCTCCTCCTGTACTATCATCACATATAGAGGCCCCTCCTGTACTATCATCACATATACAGGCCCCTCCTGTACTATCATCACATATAGAGGCTCCTCCTGTACTATCATCACATATACAGGCCCCTCCTGTACTATCATCACATATAGAGGCTCCTCCTGTACTATCATCACATATAGAGGCCCCTCCTGTACTATCATCACATATACAGGCCCCTCCTGTACTATCATCACATATAGAGGCTCCTCCTGTACTATCATCACATATACAGGCCCCTCCTGTACTATCATCACATATAGAGGCCCCCCTGTACTATCATCACATATAGAGGCCCCTCCTGTAATATCATCAGATATAGAGGCCCCTCCTGTACTATCATCACATATAGAGGCCCCTCCTGTACTATCATCACATATAGAGGCCCCTCCTGTACTATCATCACATATAGAGGCCCCTCCTGTACTATCATCACATATAGAGGCCCCTCCTGTACTATCATCACATATAGAGGAGCCTCCTGTACTATCATCACATATAGAGGCCCCTCCTGTACTATCATCACATATAGAGGCCCCTCCTGTACTATCATCACATATAGAGGCCCTCCTGTACTATCATCACATATAGAGGCTCCTCCTGTACTATCATCACATATACAGGCCCCTCCTGTACTATCATCACATATAGAGGCCCCTCCTGTACTATCATCACATATAGAGGCCCCCTGGACTATCATCACATATACAGGCCCCTCCTGTACTATCATCACATATAGAGGCCCCTCCTGTACTATCATCACATATAGAGGCCCCTCCTGTACTATCATCACATATAGAGGCCCCTCCTGTACTATCATCAGATATAGAGGCCCCCCTGTACTATTGTCGCGGGCGGAGAAGGGGACGCCGCGCTCTCCCACTGCTCGGGTCCGGCCTGCCGCTGCCGCTGCTCGGTGGCTCAAGCGATGGGCCGGATCCCGGGGACTCGAGCGGTGCTCCTCGCCCGTGAGTGAAAAAGTGAGTTGGTGTTTTGGGATAGTTTGTTGTCCGTGACTCCACCCACGGTTGTGGTGATTTGTTAACACCACCGCTGCTTGGTATGGGGAGCCCGGGAGTGATGGTATGGAGCAGCCAGTTGTTGAGGTGCCCCTCCGTGGGTAGGGGTTGTGGTGCTCCCGGGGCCCAGTGATGGGGTTGGTATGGTGGACAGGCGGTTATGGGGCCTGTGGAGGTGCAGGGGCGCAGGGGCAGCGCTGTGCCGCACGGCACGGAGGTACTCACTCTGCCAGTAAACACGACACAGTTCTCGGTAAACAAACGGCTGGTTGGACGGGTCCCTCGGACGGTTCACGGTGCTGATGTTCCCTGCAGTTAGCGGTGACGGTCTCTTCCCTGCACCTATGAAAGTCTCTTTGGTAGCGATGGGTCCCCACCAGTAACCTGCTCCCCAGCTTGGATATGAGCCGGAGGAGCTCCACTCTTGCCCGCAGGCGCTGGCTCTGGGAAACTGGTGCCTTGGCGGTGACGGTGTCTCCCCTTAACGGTTGGACTGTTGCCTTCAACAGGACTTGGTTGTTGGGAGACAGTCATCCCCTTTACTGACGGATTTGGCAACTTCGGCGACTCCAAGCCTTGCCGGGATCCGAAAGGCCCCTGCCCTGGTGCTGACTAATCTTCGTATACAGCTCCGGTACCGCCGGGTCACCACCCGTCCACGGTCCTTTCGGCAACCTCCAATCAGTCTCGCCTGCAGACGGTCACCGCCGTCTGCCAACCTTGCTGTCTCAGTCCGGGGCACACACCCGGACCAACTTCAGGCTTGCTTAACTGTCACTTTCCACTGTCTCTACTCTCACTGTTTACTCCTTCTCAGACTCTAGTCTGACTTCAACTGCCTGGTTCTCCCGCCTCCAGGGCTGTGAACTCCTCGGTGGGCGGAGCCAACCGCCTGGCCCACCCCCTGGTGTGGACATCAGCCGCTGGAGGAAGGCAACAAGGATTTTAGTTTTGACCTTGTGTGTACCTGCAGGGAATGTGGGGTGCGTGTGGTGTTGTGACCTGTGACCCCTGGCTTGCCCAGGGCGTCACACTATCATCACATATAGAGGCCCCCCTGTACTATCATCACATATAGAGGCCCCTCCTGTACTATAATCACATATAGAGGCCCCCCCAAGAGTAATTACATATAGCCTAAGATAATAACACTGACACCGGAGGTACAGGATATGTGGTGCCCCTGAGGCTTCCATCGCCACAGAGATATTGCACCTCAGCCAGAGGTGTGGTATCCCATCCCGGGTACGAATGGGGTCAACTACCGGTTTACAGATCAAATCTGCACACACCAATTGGTAGGCATACACCGGGTCAGGGATAGTGGCAGTAACCCCCATAGATGTTTAGCTCATGGGGCCGTAAGTCCCATTCATTGGTCCCAATGGTGTGGGTGGGGCCTAGCCAGAGTGTGTGTGGGAGGAGTCAGAAAGAGAGTAGAAAAAGGGAACTAGGAAGTTCAAGTTTAGTCAGTCTGTCAGGCAGTGAGGGAGGAGGTGGGCTGTCAGGAGAGGACAGCAGATAGAGAAGGCAGAGACAGAAGGAGGTTCCTGGTGGAGATCCTGGGGTCTTGCTATGCCCAGGTGACACCGAAAGAAGAGATTCCAGGGTCACGGAAGGGCAATTGTCCCGTGACCTGTTCCACTAGAAAGATCGGGTGGAAGGATCAGGCTGCAAATCAGGGACGGTCCCTAGACTGAGGGAAGAAAGACATTTCCTTAAAGTGAAACCGAAGGCCTGGGAGATCGTTGCAGGCGCCCAGGGCCACAACCCACCACAGATCACCGGTGAAGAGGGCAAGATACGACTGAGGTCAGCCACCTTTGTACATGCCCTGTGGTGGAGGCGGAAGACAATACAAAAACAGTTGAGCGCTGGGAGACAGCCAGAGAAAGGACACATAGAGGGGTGAACCGGGACTGACCCTTAACCTATTCGGGATCGGCGGAGGTCCCTGACAGTGGATTCCGTGGGTAACCGGTCAACTGCAGCACTGAGACTGAACAGTGAGTAAAACATCTTAACTTGCAAGCCCTGTGTCGTCTGGTTTATCCTGCACTTCGTCCCCAAACACCATAGACTTTACCAAGCACCAAAGGTTGCCCCTGGGTACCCGCTTTACCTGTGGAGAGCAAGAAACACCTCAGCTGCCATAACATCAGCCCCGGAGGTCCCTTCCAGCAGCTGCGGCTCCATAGCTGCAAATTACCACAGGTGGCGTCACAAATCTTAAATAAACATTATCATAGCCTCCCCAATATCGCCACATTTTTATTGACTCTGCCAGGGTCACAGAATCGGGCCCCGCCACCGCTGACTACCCCGGACTAGTCCGGCCCGACACCGAGTCACCTAAGGCCCTGGGGCGGGCGAGTCAGATACTGACACTGGGGGTACAGGATACTGACACTGAGGGTACAGGATACTGACACTGACCCTGGGGGTACAGGATACTGACACTTGATACTCAGTACAGGATAATGAACACTTGGAGTACAAGATAATGACGCTAACACTGGGGGTACAGGATAATGACGCTAACACTGGGGGTACAGGATAATGACCCTGACACTGGGGGTACAGGATAATGACTCTGACACTGGTGGTACAGGATAATGACAGTTGATACTCAGTAAAGGATAAGACACTTGGGGTACAGGATAATGACACTGACACTGGTGGTACAGGATAATGACAGTTGATACTCAGTAAAGGATAAGACACTTGGGGTACAGGATAATGACACTGACACTGGTGGTACAGGATAATGACGCTAACACTGGGGGTACAGGATAATGACCCTGACACTGGGGGTACAGGATAATGACCCTGACACTGGGGGTACAGGATAATGACCCTGACACTGGGGGTACAGGATAATGACCCTGACACTGGTGGTACAGGATAATGACCCTGACACTGGGGGTAAAGGATAATGACCCTGACACTGGGGGTAGAGGATAAAAACACTGACACTGGGGATGCAGGATGACACTGGGGGTACAGGATAATGACGCTGACACTGGGGGTACAGGATAATGACCTGACACTGGGGGTACAGGATAATGACCTTGACACTGGGGGTACAGGATAATGACCCTGACACTGGGGGTACAGGATAATGACCCTGACACTGGGGGTAGAGGATAACGACACTGACACTGGGGATGCAGGATGACACTGGGGGTACAGGATAATGACGCTGACACTGGGGGTACAGGATAATGACGCTGACACTGGGGGTACAGGATAATGACCCTGACACTGGGGGTACAGGATAATGACCCTGACACTGGGGGTACAGGATAATGACCCTGACACTGGGGGTACAGGATAATGACCCTGATACTGGGGGTACAGGATAATGGCCCTGACGGTACAGGATAATGACACTGACACTGGAGGTACAGGATAACGACACTGACACTGGGGGTGCAGGATGACACCGGGGGTACAGGATAATGACACTGGGGTTACAGGATAATGACCCTGACACTGGGGGTACAGGATAATGATACTGGGGGTATAGGATACTGACACTGACACTGGGGGTACAGGATACTAACACTGACACTGAGGGTACAGGATACTGATACTGACACTGGGGGTACAGGATACTGACACTTGATACTCAGTACAGGATAAGACACTTGGGGTACAGGATAATAACGCTAACACTGGGGGTACAAGATAATGACCCTGACACTGAGGGTACAGGATAATGACCCTGACACTGGGGGTACAGGATAATGACCCTGACACTGGGGGTACAGGATAATGACCCTCACACTGGGGGTACAGGATAATGACCCTCACACTGGGGGTACAGGATAATGACCCTCACACTGGGGGTACAGGATAATGACCCTCACACTGGGGGTACAGGATAATGACCCTGACACTGGGGATACAGGATAATGACCCTGACACTGGGGATGCAGGATGACACTGGGGGTACAGGATAATGACCCTGACACTGGGGGTACAGGAAAATGACCCTGACACTGGGGGTACAGGATAATGACCCTGACACTGGGGGTACAGGAAAATGACCCTGACACTGGGGGTACAGGATAATGACCCTGACACTGGGGGTACAGGATAATGACCCTGACACTGGGGGTACAGGAAAATGACCCTGACACTGGGGTATAGGAAAATGACCCTGACACTGGGGGTACATGATAATGACACTGACACTGGGGGTACAGGATACTGACACTGGGGGTACAGAATCTGACACTGGGGTAGAGGATAATGACCATGACACTGGGGGTACAGGATAATGACACTGGGGTTCATGATAACGACCCTGACACTGGGGGTACAGGATAATGACCCTGACACTGGGGGTACAGGATAATGACCCTGACACTGGGGGTACAGGATAATGACCCTGACACTGGGGGTACAGGATAATGACACTGACACTGGGGGTACAGGATAATGACCCTCACACTGGGGGTACAGGATAATGACCCTCACACTGGGGGTACAGGATAATGACCCTCACACTGGGGGTACAGGATAACGACACTGACACTGGGGGTACAGGATAATGAAGCTGACGCTGGGGGTACAGCATAATGACGCTGACACTGGGGGCACATGATAATGACACTGACACTGGGGGTACAGGATAATGACACTGACACTGGGGGTACAGGATACTGACACTTGATACTCAGTACAGGATAAGACACTTGGGGTACAGGATAATGACTCTGACACTGGGGGTACAGGATACTGACACTGGGGGTACAGGATAATGACCCTGACACTGGGGGTACAGGATAATGACACTGACACTGGGGGTACAGGATACTGACACTGGGGGTACAGGATAATGACCCTGACACTGGGGGTACAGGATAATGACGCTGACACTGGGGGTGCAGGATAATGACCCTGACACTGGGGGTAAAGGATAACGACACTGACACTGGGGGTGCAGGATGACACTGGGGTTACAGGATAATGACGCTAACACTGGGGGTACAGGATAATGACCCTAACACTGGGGGTACATGATAATGACACTGATACTGGGGGTACAGGATTCTGACACTGACACTGGGGGTACAGGATTCTGACACTGACACTGGGGGTACAGGATAATGACCATGACACTGGGGGTACATGATAATGACACTGACACTGGGGGTATAGGATACTGACACTGGGGTACAGGATAATGACACTGACACTGGGGGTACAGGATAATGACGCTGACACTGGGGGTACAGGATAATGTCACTGACACTGGGGGTACAGGATAATGACCCTGACACTTGGGGTAAAGGATAACGACACTGACACTGGGGGTGCAGGATGACACTGGGGTTACAGGATAATGACGCTAACACTGGGGGTACAGGATAATGACATTGACACTGGGGGTACAGGGTAATGACCCTAACACTGGGGGTACATGATAATGACACTGACACTGGGGGTACATGATAATGACGCTGACACTGGGGGTACAGGAAATGACACTGACACTGGGGGTACAGGAAATGACACTGACACTGGGGTAGAGGATAATGACCATGACACTGGGGGTACAGGATAATAACACTGACACTGGGGGTACAGGATACTGACACTGGAGTACAGGATAATGACCCTGACACTGGGGGTACAGGATAATGACACTGACACTGGGGTTACAGAATAATGACCCTGACACTGAGGATACAGGATAATGACCCTGACACTGGGGTACAGGATAATGACCATGACACTGGGGGTACAGGATAATAACACTGACACTGGGGGTACAGGATACTGATACTGGGTGTACAGGATAATGACCCTGACACTGGGGGTACAGGATAATGACCCTGACACTGGGGTTACAGGATAATGACCCTCACACTGGGGGTACAGGATAATGACCCTCACACTGGGGGTACAGGATAATGACCCTCACACTGGGGGTACTGGATAATGACCCTGACAATGAGGGCACAGGATAATGACCCTGACACTGGGGGTAGAGGATAACGACACTGACACTGGGGATGCAGGATGACACTGGGGGTACAGGATAATGATGCTGACACTGGGGGTACAGGATAATGACGCTGACACTGGGGGTACAGGATAATGACGCTGACACTGGGGGTACAGGATAATGACGCTGACACTGGGGGTACAGGATAATGACGCTGACACTGGGGGTACAGGAAAATGACCCTGACACTGGGGGTACAGGATAATGACACTGACACTGGGGGTACAGGATAATGACCCTGACACTGTGGGTACAGGATAATGACCCTGACACTGGGGGTACATGATAATGACACTGGGGGTACAGGATACTGACACTGGGGGTACAGAATCTGACACTGACACTGGGGTAGAGGATAATGACCATGACACTGGGGATACATGATAATGACACTGACACTGGGGGTACAGGATACTGACACTGGGGTACAGGATAACGACCCTGACACTGGGGGTACAGGATAATTACCCTGACACTGGGGGTACAGGATAATGACCCTGACACTGGGGGTACAGGATAATGACCCTGACACTGGGGGTACAGGATAATGACCCTGACACTGGGGGTACAGGATAATGACCCTCACACTGGGGGTACAGGATAATGACCCTCACACTGGGGGTACAGGATAATGACCCTGACACTGGGGGTAGAGGATAACGACACTGACACTGGGGATGCAGGATGACACTGGGGGTACAGGATAATGACTCTGACACTGGGGGTACAGGATACTGACACTGGGGTACAGGATAATGACCATGACACTGGGGGTACATGATAATTACCCTGACACTGGGGGTACAGGATAATGACCCTGACACTGGGGGTACAGGATAATGACCCTGACACTGGGGGTACAGGATAATGACCCTGACACTGGGGGTACATGATAATGACACTGATACTGGGGGTACAGGATTCTGACACTGACACTGGGGGTACAGGATTCTGACACTGACACTGGGGGTACAGGATAATGACCATGACACTGGGGGTACATGATAATGACACTGACACTGGGGGTATAGGATACTGACACTGGGGTACAGGATAATGACACTGACACTGGGGGTACAGGATAATGACGCTGACACTGGGGGTACAGGATAATGTCACTGACACTGGGGGTACAGGATAATGACCCTGACACTTGGGGTAAAGGATAACGACACTGACACTGGGGGTGCAGGATGACACTGGGGTTACAGGATAATGACGCTAACACTGGGGGTACAGGATAATGACATTGACACTGGGGGTACAGGGTAATGACCCTAACACTGGGGGTACATGATAATGACACTGACACTGGGGGTACATGATAATGACGCTGACACTGGGGGTACAGGAAATGACACTGACACTGGGGGTACAGGAAATGACACTGACACTGGGGTAGAGGATAATGACCATGACACTGGGGGTACAGGATAATAACACTGACACTGGGGGTACAGGATACTGACACTGGAGTACAGGATAATGACCCTGACACTGGGGGTACAGGATAATGACACTGACACTGGGGTTACAGAATAATGACCCTGACACTGAGGATACAGGATAATGACCCTGACACTGGGGTACAGGATAATGACCATGACACTGGGGGTACAGGATAATAACACTGACACTGGGGGTACAGGATACTGATACTGGGTGTACAGGATAATGACCCTGACACTGGGGGTACAGGATAATGACCCTGACACTGGGGTTACAGGATAATGACCCTCACACTGGGGGTACAGGATAATGACCCTCACACTGGGGGTACAGGATAATGACCCTCACACTGGGGGTACTGGATAATGACCCTGACAATGAGGGCACAGGATAATGACCCTGACACTGGGGGTAGAGGATAACGACACTGACACTGGGGATGCAGGATGACACTGGGGGTACAGGATAATGATGCTGACACTGGGGGTACAGGATAATGACGCTGACACTGGGGGTACAGGATAATGACGCTGACACTGGGGGTACAGGATAATGACGCTGACACTGGGGGTACAGGATAATGACGCTGACACTGGGGGTACAGGAAAATGACCCTGACACTGGGGGTACAGGATAATGACACTGACACTGGGGGTACAGGATAATGACCCTGACACTGTGGGTACAGGATAATGACCCTGACACTGGGGGTACATGATAATGACACTGGGGGTACAGGATACTGACACTGGGGGTACAGAATCTGACACTGACACTGGGGTAGAGGATAATGACCATGACACTGGGGATACATGATAATGACACTGACACTGGGGGTACAGGATACTGACACTGGGGTACAGGATAACGACCCTGACACTGGGGGTACAGGATAATTACCCTGACACTGGGGGTACAGGATAATGACCCTGACACTGGGGGTACAGGATAATGACCCTGACACTGGGGGTACAGGATAATGACCCTGACACTGGGGGTACAGGATAATGACCCTCACACTGGGGGTACAGGATAATGACCCTCACACTGGGGGTACAGGATAATGACCCTGACACTGGGGGTAGAGGATAACGACACTGACACTGGGGATGCAGGATGACACTGGGGGTACAGGATAATGACTCTGACACTGGGGGTACAGGATACTGACACTGGGGTACAGGATAATGACCATGACACTGGGGGTACATGATAATTACCCTGACACTGGGGGTACAGGATAATGACCCTGACACTGGGGGTACAGGATAATGACCCTGACACTGGGGGTACAGGATAATGACCCTGACACTGGGGGTACAGGATAATGACCCTGACACTGGGGGTACAGGATAATGACCCTGACACTGGGGGTACAGGATAATGACACTGACACTGGGGGTACAGGATAATGACCCTCACACTGGGGGTACAGGATAATGACCCTGACACTGGGGGTAGAGGATAACGACACTGACACTGGGGATGCAGGATGACACTGGGGGTACAGGATAATGACGCTGACACTGGGGGTACAGGATAATGATGCTGACACTGGGGGTACAGCATAATGACGCTGACACTGGGGGCACATGATAATGACACTGACACGGGTACAGGATACTGACACTTGATACTCAGTACAGGATAAGACACTTGGGGTACAGGATACTGACACTGGGGTACAGGATAATGACCATGACACTGGGGGTACATGATAATGACACTGACACTGGGGTACAGGATAATGACACTGACACTGGGGGTACAGGATAATGACGCTGACACTGGGGGTACAGGATAATGACCCTGACACTTGGGGTAAAGGATAACGACACTGACACTGGGGGTGCAGGATGACACTGGGGTTACAGGATAATGACGCTAACACTGGGGGTACAGGATAATGACATTGACACTGGGGGTACAGGGTAATGACCCTAACACTGGGGGTACATGATAATGACACTGACACTGGGGGTACATGATAATGACGCTGACACTGGGGGTACAGGAAATGACACTGACACTGGGGTAGAGGATAATGACCATGACACTGGGGGTACAGGATAATAACACTGACACTGGGGGTACAGGATACTGACACTGGAGTACAGGATAATGACCCTGACACTGGGGTTACAGGATAATGACCCTGACACTGGGGTTACAGAATAATGACCCTGACACTGAGGATACAGGATAATGACCCTGACACTGGGGTTACAGGATAATGACCCTGACACTGGGGGTACAGGATAATGACCCTGACACTGGGGGTACAGGATAATGACACTGACACTGGGGGTACAGCAGGATAATGACCCTCACACTGGGGGTACAGGATAATGACCCTGACACTGGGGGTAAAGGATAACGACACTGACACTGGGGATGCAGGATGACACTGGGGGTACAGGATAATGACGCTGACACTGGGGGTACAGGATAATGACGCTGACACTGGGGGTACATGATAATGACACTGACACTGGGGGTACAGGATTCTGACACTGACACTGGGGGTACAGGATTCTGACACTGACACTGGGGTAGAGGATAATGACCATGACACTGGGGGTACAGGATAATAACACTGACACTGGGGGTACAGGATACTGACACTGGGGTACAGGATAATGACCCTGACACTGGGGTTACAGGATAATGACCCTGACACTGGGGTTACAGGATAATGACCCTGACACTGGGGTTACAGGATAATGACCCTGACACTGGGGTTACAGGATAATGACCCTGACACTGGGGTTACAGGATAACGACACTGACACGGGGGGTGCAGGATGACACTGGGGGTACAGGATAATGATACTGGGGTATAGGATACTGACACTGATACTGGGGGTACAGGATACTGAAACTGGGGGTACAGGATAATGACACTTGATTCTCAGTACAGGATAAGAAACTTGGGGTACAGTATAATTACTCTGGCCACTCGGTTCTTTTCTTCAGCACCCAGTTTTTCTATGTTCTGATTGCCATCTTGTCCTCAGCACCCAGCTTTCCCATAATATCAGAGAATGGGAAAGCTGGGAACTGAGGACAAGATGGATATCAGAACATAGAAAAGCTGGGTGATGAGTAAGAGAGCACCCTTCTCTCAGCTTAGCACCCAGCTTTCCCAATCCCATCCTATGCTCTGACTGCTGCTATCCTTCTTTCCCTAATCCTTCCTGATATATGGTTACTGTGTACACTTCACCTACGTCATACAGCAAGAACTGGTGCATACACCCTGCACCCCCAAATCACACACACCCTGCACCCCCAAATCACACACACCCAGCACCCCCCAAATCACACACACCCAGCACCCCCCAAATCACACACACCCAGCACCCCCCAAATCACACACACCCTGCACCTCTGAAAATCACACACACCCAGCACCCTCAAATCCTGCATATCTCATATAGGCTGGCTGTACCCCAAATTATCCCTCTCTCAAATACACTGAAACCCCATAATCCACACACACACAGTATCCCTTAACACCCCTGTGTCACAGTCTGTACCCCTCATATGTAACTCACCATTCCCCCCCTCACCGGACACCTCTTCCTCGTTCACATGTTCCTCTGTTGGCAGCTCCTGCCCAGCTCCTCCCACTCGGTCACATGGGCATGACATCATCGCAGGTCCTGGCAGATCCACCACTAGGATGCATTGTCTTCCTCTCTGAAGCAGCTTGTGCTCTGCCCCTGCCGCGCTGCAGCTCATAAGCTCCGGGCGCCCCCTCCAGATCAGGACCGCCCCCTCTGCACAACCTGTAGCTACGCTGCTGGAACTATGGTAATATGTCTGCCACATACAGACCTGCGGTGGCGGCCCGACTGTAAGGAGCCGCGGCCGCAGGTCATTTTAATACACCCGGTGGTGGGGGAGAGGGGAGCCCTGTAGGCTGACGGGGAAAACTTAGTTTGAATACAAGGTCGGGGCCTACCGGAGGTTTCCCCGCTACCCCGCCACGCCAGACTGACGCTGTATATACTGCCTGGGACCGAGTACCCCATTCCATGGCCGACACAACATCAGAAATGAAAAGAGCAATTGTGTATTTGTAAATATACGATGGATACTCACAATGACTTTTTTTAATTTCAAAATGTAATTTAACGCTTCTCATCTTGGTGATATTGTAACGTGAATACCGGCATCCCTGTGCTGTCTGATCCTCCTTCTCCTGCGGGGAAGCCGCCTCTCCCCCTTCCCAGCCGCCTTGTCCCAAGTCCATGATGTTGTCTCTCAGGACCTGTGCATGCCACACAGGCCTCCTCAGAATGCCTGTAAAGTGCTCATAGCCACGCACCTTTTCTTAAAGGGCCAGTACGCCCTGACCTGGAAGTGCCTCTCTGCTTGACTGAGAGGTATCAGGCGTTAAGGGCACCTTCCCCTTTAGGAAGGTGCCTTGACAACGAGTTCTATAAGTTGCTAGTTTTCAGGTCGTCAGTGCTGCCGCTGTCATTGGGCTGTATGCTGTTACTGATTCGTATCTGTGTTTCAGTGCATTACAAGTCCACTGCTTCTGCTGCAACTGTCCACGCCGGCCGTTTTTCAATGATATTCACAGCTGCAAGCATCCATGCCGGCCGCCTACCACGTTATCCGCTTCTGCAAGTATCCAAATAAGTCACTGCTCCTGTATCCATCCATCATCTATCCAGGCCAAATCCACAACACCAGCGGCTGCTGTGCCTTCCCGGTGCATGAAGGCTGAGGAAAGAGAGCGCAAATAGGGTCTTACCAGATATTAAAAGCAAAGTAGACTAATTTACACTCACCGTATGGGGTTGTGAGGGTCACAGCCACCAAAGATAGCAAATAGATAATGGCGTCTGCTGCAGCCCCACGTGGAATGAATCTTCAATGCTGAATGGGTTAATGACGCGCTGTCGCCAAAAAGGATGGAAAAATTGTTGATTTAGTAATAAATATTTTATTCCATAGATCAACGTGTTTCAAGGTTCAAGACGTCTTCTTACAGTACTTTTCTCTGTCCTCAGGATGCATCATTCACATGAATAAGGTAAGGAGGACGGTGATTGTAAGAAGACATTTTTCGGACACTGAAATCGGCATTAAAAAAAACCTGCATTTCTTTTTCTTCTTGATTCTGCCTCACAAAAAGCAGAATAGAAAGCAATAAAAATCATTATGTGACCCAAAATGATATCAATAAAAACTCTAACTCATACTGCAAAAAAAACAAGCTACAGAAAAATAAAAACTATAGCCTTCAAAGTTCAGTGATGCAAAAAAACTTTACTCTGTAAAAAAGTATTTTAGTGTGATCGTCACCAAACCTAAAAAACCTATATAAATGTGGTATCTCTAATCGTACTGACCAGAGGAATAAAGCCGCCTTATCACTTATACCGCAAGGTGAACAGTGTAAAAAATAGTAATACAGTGGATTCTTGGTTTACAAGTAACTTGGTGTGCGAGTATATCGCTATACCAGCAAAGCTTGCTGTAAATTTGTAACTCAGTTTACGGACAAGCTTTGCTGTACGAGCAAATACTCACCGCACACACTTCCGGTTCCGTACTTTAACCGCGCTCTTGCAGTCTGCACAAAAACACACTCGCACACATATTATGCTCACCTTACCTTCCGTTCCCTCGCCGGCCTCCTGGTTCTTGTAGGTAAAGATGGTTGACCTCGGAGAGAGCAACATCCAACACCACGGAGACTCCATCACGTGTTTCTCAACGCAGTGACATTAGAACAAGGCCCCATGGGAAAATATGCCAAACAAGAATGCCGCGGAGACACCATCACGTTTCTCAACGCTGGCAGGAAACTAGCCAGGTCTTTCACCGGGAAGGAACAACCACAGGAAGGTCAACCATCTTTACCTATGTAGTCTTCTGCTAAGCATTGTTCCCACTAGCCAGTTTCCTACTCCACACTGATGAGGGGCAAATACCCCGAAACAGCTGTCTGTGGATAGATACCATGTTTTGGTATAGGCGGTTTCCTTGACTAGAGACTACCCTTCCCGTGGGTGTTCCTTCCCGGTGAAAAACCTGGCTAGTTTCCTGCCAGCGTTGAAAAACATGTGATGGTGTCTCTGCGGCATTCTTGTTTGGCATATTTTCCCAGGGGGCCTTGTTCTAGTGTCACTGCGTTGAGAAACACGTGATGGTGTCTCCGCAGTGTTGGATGTTGATCTCTCCGAGGTCAACCATCTTTACCTATGTAGCCTTCTACTAGGCATTGCTCCCACTAGCCAGTTTCCTACTCCACACTGATGAGGGGCAAATACCCCAAAACAGCTGTCTGTGGATGGATACCATGTTTTGGTATAGGCGGTTTCCTTGACTGGAGACTGCCCTTCCCGTGGTTGTTCCTTCCCGGTGAAAGACCTGGCTAGTTTCCTGCGAGCGTTGAGAAACATGTAATGGTGTTTCCGCGTCATTCTTGTTTGTCCTGGTTCTTGTAGTCCGCCAGTACATGATGTGTATCAGGTAACCATCACGACGATGGAGCAACTTCCGCTGTCAGACGCTTCTTAAAGGAGCGCGCTGACCAATCAGAGGCAAGCGGCTTTTTCCTTTGACGTCAGTCCGCTGATAGTTGAAGCTCCACCATTGGTCGGTCGATAGTTACCCGATACACATCCTATACCAGCAGACTACAAGAACCAGGAGGCCGGCGAGGGAATGGAAGGTAAGGTGAGCACAATGTGTGTGTTTGTGCGTGTGTGGAATGGCACAATAGGGGACCAGGATGGGACATTGAACAAGTTGTGGAACGAATTGTCTGACCTTCCATTATTTCCTATGGGAAATTTTGCTTTGCTAGACGAGTAACTTGGTTTACAAGCACACTCCCAGAACGGATTGTTCTCGTAAACCAAGGTTCCACTGTAAAGCCAATTTTTCAACTGCTGTTGATTTGTTTATTCTGCCTCCCAAAGATCGCAGTAAGGAGTGACTCACATTTATCCTGCCTCTACTCTGGGAATTACGGTATGTGTAACTCTCTGAAAAATGTGATTTAGACAAAATTCCCAATGAAAAATTCATTGTAAGGGTAGGTTCACAGTGTGTTTTTCGCGTCGTTTTTGCACGTTTTTTTGGGGTGCGTTTTTGGCCTCAAAACTGCATGACTTTGCTTCCCCAGCAAAGTCTGAGTTTTCATTTTTGCTGTCCGCACACAACTTTTTTTTTAAGCTGCGTTTTTGAGCTTAAAAAAAAAAATGGACATGTCAATTCTTTCCTACGTTTTTCTGCGTTTTCCCCCCCATACAATGCATTGGAAAAACGCAGCAAAACGCAGAGATCAAAAACGCAGCAAAACGCAGCCAAAAACGCACCAAATCGCGGTAAAAACGCATGCGTTTTTGCCGCTTTTTTGACGCGGGTGCGTTTTTAGCGGCCAAAAATGCACAAAAACGCAGCGTCAAAAAAACGCAGCGTGTGCACATAGCCTAATGAGGCAGAGAGAGTCACTTTGAATTCCCATCTCGTCTGTGGTCTGGTGGTGACCATCTTTTTAAGCGTCTTTTTTTAGAAATGCACAAAAGTATGGTCAACCACAGCTTTGTGCACCTTTGAGAAGACGGACACTGCTGAATAGAGGGCAAACAGTTCAGAATAATTATGCTGCTTCATTAGTGAATGGATCTGTTGGGGGTCTCTCCTGATCATGTATTTCAGAGATGCACTGTACATGGAAACCTTGATGTAAGTGCTTAGCATAGAGCACAGGATAAATGTGAATTGGTCCAAAATATTCTTTAGACACATTGCCACCATAGCATTCAACAGAACCCCACAAAAAATAAGTCCCCACTTAGATTTATCTGTTAGCAGAAACATAGCGGGCTTCCACGTTACTGGTAGCACAAAAGCTCTGGAAAAGCATTATGGCTCCCAAAAAAAGAAATCCAGCAATAACTGATCTCCCAAATCCAACTACCCCCTCACTTTTGAGCACTACAATGTGTATAAACTACAGTTAACCCACATGTTTGCCATAATTGTAGTGAGGAAGCCAGCTTAATTTACTGGGTGTGTGTCTCCAGAGGTATGAGCTGGGCACAATGTATGGACACTACAATGTACTGGGCTAGGCTTATTTGTAATTATTTTTAATTCTTAAATATTTACTGCTTTTGACTTCATGAGTGTTTTGCAGAGACAAAATTGTCACTACACTCATAGAGCAATTCCCTGAGGGGTGTAAGTTCTAAAATGGGGTCACTTATGGGGGTTTCTGTTGCTCTGGCACTTAGAGTCCTCAAACTATTTTAGAAAAATCTGTGCTCCAAAAATCAAATGACGTTCCTTCCCTCCTGAGCCCTGCCGTGTGGTCAAACAGTGGTGTGCTACATGTGTTGCATTGCCACGTTCAGGATAAATTGTGTAACACATCATGGGGCCCTCTTGTACTTATTACCCTTATCAAAATTGAAAATCTGTGGTTAAAACAAAATTTAAATGGTAAAGATGCAATTATTTTTTCTTCACCACCCAATAGTATACAATTTTGTGACAAGCCTGTAGTGTTAATATGCTTTCTTCTCCCCTAGATTAATTCATAGAGGGGAGCAGTTTGTAAAATGCAGTCACTTGTGGGGGATTTCTGCTGTTTTGGCACCTCAGGTGCTTTTCCAATGTGTCATGGCACCAGCAAACCATTACAGTAAATTCTGAACTCCAATATGGTCTTTCCCTTCTCTGCTTTGCATTGTGCTTTAAAAGTAGTGTTTGACCACATATGGGGTTTTGGTGTAGTCAAGAGAAATTGAAACACAAATTGTATGGTGCATTTTCTCCTGTTGCCCTTGTAAAAGTACAAAATCTGGTGCTAAAACAACATTTTTGTTGGAAAAATGTGAGGGTTTTTTTTTTATTTCACGGCTCAACGTTATAAATTCTGTGAAGCACCGGAGGGTTCAAGGTGTGCAACAAATATCTAGATAAATTCCTTGAGTGATCTAATTTCCGAAATGGGGTTATATGTGGGGGGTTTCCACTGTTTAGGCACCTCAGGGTGCCTAAAACCAAACGCAATATGGTGTCCGCTAATGATTCCAGACAATTTTGCATTTGAAAAGTCAAATGGCGTTCCTTCCCTTCCGAACCCTGCTGTGCATCCAAAAAGTATTTTTCCAGGATAGGAGGTATCAGCATACTCAGAAGGAATTGCATAACAAATTTTGATATTCTTCTTCTACTATTACCCTTGTAAAAATGTAACATGTGGGGTTTCAGTAACATTTTTGTGTGAAAAAAGTAAAATATTATTTTTTTTTCCATATTGCTGTAGTTCCTGTGAAGCACCTGAAGGGTTAACCCCTTAATGACCGAACGCCGTACTGGTACGTACTAAGTTATGTCCAGGTAATCACCACCGGCTGCTGCGGTGAGCCTGCGGCAATCCCCACACATGTCTGCTGATTTGAACAGCAGACATGTGTGCTTTGCAGATGCAGGTGGATCCATGATCCACGCAGCCTGTTAACCCCTTAAATTGCGCTGTCAAAATGTGACAGCGCAA
Source organism: Anomaloglossus baeobatrachus (assembly GCF_048569485.1). Lineage (NCBI taxonomy): Eukaryota > Metazoa > Chordata > Amphibia > Anura > Aromobatidae > Anomaloglossus > Anomaloglossus baeobatrachus. The sequence goes on from NC_134360.1 coordinate 69,535,829, forward strand.
TTTAAATCCCTGCCGCGGTAAACTTTCCCTTACCCGGCTCCTTTGGTGGTGATGATCACTGTGAGCTGATGGTTGCAATGGTAGCACAGGTTCATGTGATGACTCCTGTAGCTCACATAACTAACTTCCTGTTTCAGCCAGCAAAGTGCTGCCTATTGCAAGAAATTAGCATTTCTGGTGAGCTCAGCTGTGTAGCTGTGATCAACAGAAATAAATGAGTGATGAGACCTTATAGTACCCTAGAAAGACTAGTAAAATAAAAAAGTGAAAAAAAAGTTTTAAAAAATCTAAAAGTTTAAATCACCCCCTTTCGCCCCATTGAAAATTTAAGGGTTAAAAAAATAAATAAATAATAAAACTAATTATATATACACACACACACACATACACATTTCAGAAATGCCCAATCTATCAAAATCAATTCATTTGATTAGTGAACGACGTAGCGGCAAAAAAATTACAAATGCCAAAATTTAGTTTTTTGGTCTCCGCAAATTTGTGCAAAATGCAGTTACAGGTGATCAAAAGCATCTGCGCAAAAGTGGTACAATTAAAAACATCAGCTTGAGACACAAAGGATAAGCTGTCACTGAGCCCCTAATCCCGAAAAATAGGTTGCGAGAAATGGCGCAAAAAGTACGACACATTTGTTTTGGAGAAGCTTCTGAATTTTTTTAACCCCTTAGATAAAAGTAAACCTATACAAATTTGGTGTCAATGAACTCGTACCGGCCTGATGCATCACACCAATACATCAGTTTTACCATATAGTGAACACGGTGAATAAAATATCCCCAAAACAATCATGTAATCGCACTTTGTTTTTGCAATTTTTCTGCACTCGGAATTTTTTTGCCATTTTCCAGTACATTTAAAAGTACAACGTTCATTTACTGTAAAAGTACAACTCATCCCACAAAAAACAAGGTTTCATATGGCAAGATTGGTGGAAAAATAAAAAGTTACGGCTCTCGTAACAAGGGGAGCAAGGAAAAACCTAACATTGGGCAGGGGTGAAGGGGTTATTAAACTTCTTACATGTGGTTCAGAGCAGTTTGAGGGGTGCAGTTTTTAGAACGGTGCCACTTTTGGGTATTTTCTGTTACCTAAGTAACTTCAAACGTGATGTGGTCTCTAAATAAAATTTTGTACATTTTGTTGGAAAAATGAGAAATTGCTGAAAATCTTTTAACCCTTCTAACTTCCTAACAAAATATGTTTAAAAAATTGCGCTGATGTAAAGTAGACATGTGGGAAATGTTATTTAGTAACTACTATGAGTGACATATCTCTCTGGTTTAAGGGTATAAAAATTCCAAGTTTGAAAATTGCTAAATTTTAAAAATGTTCGCAATATTTCCAATATTTTCACAAATAAACTCAAAGAATATTGTCCTAAATTTACCACCAATATGAAGTATAATATGTCATGAAAAAAACAGTCTTAGGCCTCTGCCACATTCACGTGAAAATCACGCACGTGCCGAGAGACACGTATTTCCCCTGCGTGTTGCGTGCAGGTAAGTACGTGTCTCTGGTACGTGCGTGACACGTGTGTTCTACGTGTGCTATCCGCGATAGCACACGTAGAACCGGTAATTATTATACTCACCTGGTCCTTCCTGCTGTCCACGCTGCTGTCCGTGGTGCTGATCCTCGGTCTCCAGCCCTCCCGTCTCCCCGCTGCTGCTGCTGCCAGGCAGTGAAGTGAATATTCTATGAGATTAATGAGCGGCGGTCGGCAGCAAGAGGCAGCAGCGGCAGAGACAGGAGGGCTGGAGAAGGTGAGTAAATGTTTTTTTTTTTTTTTAACTGACACGTGTGTTTTCTCCGGCGCGTGTCACACGGGACCGCATCCACACTACACCCGTGTAGTACGGGTGCGGGCCGTGTGACACCCGTGCTGCCGGAGAAAAAACGGACATGTCAGCGCTTTGAAAAACGCACACACGTACAAACGCACACGGACACACGTTCCGTGTGGTTTTACGTGTGTGTGCCTGCTACCATAGGGTAGCATTGCTGTACGCGTCTCCGTGCCGCTGGTACGTGTAAAAAATGACAAACACGTACCGGAGGCACGGATGTGTGTCGCAGGCCTTGGGCTATGTGCGCACTGGAAAATGGAATTTTCTCAAGAAAATTCCGCAGGCACTGAAAGATTACCGCACCCTCGGTAAAAAAACGCGGCAAACCACACCCGAAAACCGCATGCGGTTTGCTGCGGTTTTACCGCGGTATTGCCGCGGTTTTGCCGCGTGCGGGTTGGTACATGTGCTTTATTGCATTGAATGCAATAAAGCACATTGAAAAAAAAATAAAAAAAAAATAATTTCCTTCTAATTAGATAGTAGATAGATAGATAAAGAGACAGAAGAATAGATAGAGGGATAGATAGATAGATAGACAGATAGATAGATAGATAGAGGACAGATCGCTGCATTTCCCACGGTCGGCAGTGAGTTCACATTACCGGCCGTGGGAAATGACCGGTAATTACCTCTGCTGTCTCGATGCGAGGCTGCATTCATTCAGCGCTGTGTCAGTCGCGGCTGGATGTAAGCAGCGCAGGAGCTGTGGATTATGCTGGGGCTGTGGATTATGCTGGGGCTGTGGATTATGCTGGGGCTGTGGATTATGCTGGGGCTGTGGATTATGCTGGGGCTGTGGATTATGCTGGAGCTGTGGATTATGCTGGAGCTGTGGATTACGCCAGAGCTTTGTTTCGGGAGGGGTTAATAAAAGGGTGAACGAGGCTTGTTTGTGTTTTATTTAAAATAAAGGATTTTTCTGTGTTTTATTCACTTTACTTACGGGTTGATCATGTCAGCTGTCACATAGACGCTGCCATGATCAAGCCTGGAGTTAATGGCGGTGGTCCGCCACCATTAACTCCTTGTATTACCCTAACTGCCACTGCTACACGGCAGCAGGAAGAGCCCGGGACACGCCGGTACTGCCGCATAATGCATGCAAGAGTGCCGGGGCAGCTGCGGCTGATATTCTCGGCTGCGGGAGGTGGGAGTGAGGCGGGGGACATTAACCCTGCCCCTCGCCCTCCCCAGCCTGAGAATACCGGGCCGCCGCTGTGTGCTTACCTCGGCTGGACGGTAAATATACAGCGGAGCCCACGTGCTTTGTTTTCTATATTTCCGTTTGCTTTCTATGTGTGTTCTATGTGTCTGTGTCTGTGATGTGTGTGTGTCTGTGATGTCCGTCTATGTCTGTGATGTGTGTGTGTGTCTGTGATGTGTGTCTGTGATGTGTGTGTGTGATCTGTGTGTTTGTTTACTCTCTGCTCCGCTTCCTCTTCCTGTAATGACATCACTTCCCTGCAAAACCGCAGGCAGCGATGTACATTACCGGAGGTAAACCGCGAAATACCGCAGGGAATAACGCAGGAAAACGCAGTGAACCGCACAGAATTTGCTGCCTGCGTTATTCCCTGCGGGATTTCACGATTACATTGTAGTCAATGGAGTGAAATCCCACAGCGACGTGCGGAAAAGAATTGAGATGCAATTGTTTTTGCTGCAGGAATCCCGCAGCAAAACATGCAGCTGTCAAATTCCGCCCAGTGCGCACAGGATTTTTTTTTCTCATGGGTTTTGCTGGTGATTCACTGCAGAGATGTTATGAACATTTTCTGCAGCGAAACATGCAAAAAATCCGCGGCAAAATCCGGTAAGTGTGCACAGGGCCTTAGAATCACTGGGATCCGTTGAAGTGTTCCAGAGTTATAACCTCATAGGGCCCTTCTCCACTTGCGTTAAAAAAATCACAGCGATACTCGGCTACAAATGTGAGTCGAGTGTCCTGCGTGTAGTCTGCGTACGGTGGTTTTTGTTCCTCACATAGCATCCATATGACATGCGAGCATCACGCGAGTGCTATGTGAGTGTTTATGCATACCGTGTCAGACTGGCTACCGGAGGAATCTCCAGTAATTCCGGTCCTGGCCGCGGTTACCTGCTCTGAACTCCGGAGGTGTCACCTGAGCTCCAGAGTTCAGCCCGGTCTGTCTGCAGCTGTCATGAACTGAACCGCAATCACCGGGGAATCAATCACTCGGCGCTCGCTGTTCAGGCTGCACTCCGGAGCTCAGGTGACAGCTCCGGAGTTCAGTGCATGTAACCGCGGCCAGGCCTGGCATTACTGGAGATTCCTCTGGTAGCCAGTCCAATGATGTTTGCAAGTGTCAAGGACCCGTGTGACAGGCGTATGCCATCTGTATGACATACGTATGCCACCCGTATTCTGATTTTTTTTCTCGCTCCCATAGGCTTGCATGGGGGTGCGAGAGCTGAGACTCGGTGCAAATCGCAGCATGCTGCCATTTCACCGAGAGCACGAGTCGTATCGTATAAAATTAAGCTTGTGGACAATGCCTCATAGCTTAACAATGGTGCGAGTGCGATCCGATTTTTTTATCGGATCGCACTCGCACATGGAAATCGCAAGTGGACAAGAGCCCATAAAGTGACTCTGATCAGAATTGAAAAAAATGACCTGGTCAGGAGGAAGGCGAAAAGAGGCTGGGGAGTGAAGGGGTTAAAATACAGTGTTACAATAAAGAACGTTGCACACTGACCGCCTCCATTCAAAGGTCAGTGCAAATAAGGAAATGAGACCAAGTGAAAAGCACACAATAGGTAACACCAAATAACATAGTATATAAAATGTAGGAATAATGAGGTGAAACTTCAATTTGTAGAAAAAGAAGCAGGGACATTTGCTGGGACTTGTACTACCATGATATCCTAATGAGGATGCAAGAAAAAAAAATGAAAGTGATAAATTGAATTGCTGAGAATTGTGATACCAGTATCCAAATAGCTACAACAGAAACTTATAACAGTAGTGTATACGACTGCTTTTATCAGTTTCCCTTGTAAAGCTGGGTTCACACAGAGCGACAACGACGTCGCTGTTACGTCACCATTTTCTGTGACGCAACAGCAACCTTGTAAGTCGCTGTTATGATCGCTGCTTAGCTGTCAAACACAGCAGACGCAGCAGCGATCATAACGACACGCGTCACTGTGGAAGCCATGCTGCACTTGGTAACTAAGGTAAATATCTGGTAACCATTACCCGATATTTACCTTGGCTACCAGCGCACACGCTTAGCGCTGGCTCCCTGCTCTCCTAGCCAGGGTACACATCGGGTTAATTACCCGATGTGTACTCCGGCTCCGGCTACGTGTGTGTGGCGCCCCTGACCTGGTCAGGCACCACAGAGTATTGCACCCATGCGGGGACAATGCTTCCAGGTAATTTCCAAAGGCCAGGATGAGGTGCACACACAAACAGATAGTGACCAGGTCTCCCACACCACAAGAAGGGACCCTTGGGTAGCCAGTAGGGGGTTAACTTTCAATTCCCAGCTAGGGGTGTGTTCAGAGGCTGGTTGCTAGGAAGCAGGAGAGAGGAAGTGAGGAGGTCTGGAGCTGGAGGTGGAAGTGTGTGGAAGGGAGCAGAGGGTCTCTCGTGTAAGACAGGTCCTGAGGAGTGCAGTAGCTGAAAGCGGGGGAGAAAGGGTACCGTGGGTCGGCCTGAAAGACATCCAGAGAGAGGGGTGGCTGAGTACGGAGATCCTGGTATGCGAGCACGCAAGGGGAAACAGATCCCCAGTACAGGCAGCAAATCATCCAGAGCTGCTTAACCTACAGGTGGGGGGTACTTTATGCCCTCACCACTACTACACAGAGCTCGAGTCAAGCAGCAATCACCAGGCCCATAAGGGGACAGGGCCAGAAGCCATCCCACCAAGGCCACGCTGCCGGCAGACGGGCCAGAGAGAGGGGAGCAGGCTAGTAACAGCTTCCCTGGAGGAGTCCTACCACGCTTCAAGCAAGGGATCCTCCCAAACAAAAAGAGTGCAAGGAGGGCGAGCGGACAGCTACCCTCAGAACGGCCTCCTGGAATTCCTGGTTCCACCTGGTTATCACAGTGTCGCCCGGGCATCTCACCGTGACCTCTAAACAGTGAGTAAACACGTTAAAAGACTTCTTGGACTGTGTTTGAGTCATTCTGCGACCTGTGGTCCCACACACATACACAGGGACCTGGGGCTTGCCTTACTCTCAGGAGGCTATTACAACCTACTGCACCCACCATCAGCCCCAGGCATCCCTTAACCTGCAGTGGCGGTCCGCACTGACCGCAATTCTGAGAGTGGCGTCACGACGAATCCCAAAATGAAGGTTCCCTACCTGTGACCAGACCGTCCCATCCCGTGGAGTCCCTAAGGGTAATATCCTGCTGCACCGCACCTGAAGGGCTCCACAGATCTGGCGTCACGAATAGGATTTGGACTAGACCTGTTCAGACAGGTGACCGTGCGCCTCAGAGGTCCGACCGCAAAAATTGAACCGCCGCCATATTGCCATCTTCAAAAGCGCGCGCTGCAGCCCGCGCGAGGGAAAAGAGCACCGCCCATGAAGAGGTGTGGCCGCCCCAGAATCCCCACAATTCAGAGAGCGTACTGACCCAGGAAGTGGAAAGGGAGCGCGCAGATTTTTGAAGAAAAATGGACGCTGCAGGAGGTAATGCCCCTGGTCAGGGCGACGCAGCCCAAGCGATGCCAGCCCCCGTCGCGCTGGACGCAGCAGCGCCCGGTGCCGGTGCCGCGGTCGCAGCCGCGCCGGCCGAAGTCTCCCCCATAATGCCAGTTTCCTTACTGTATGTCCCAGGAGCGCAATGGCTGCCCCAATACGCCGGTAAAATAGACACGCTGACCGGGTTTAAGAAGAAGATCAACACCCTGCTAGACATGCACGCGATGACTGGTAAGCAGAGGGCCGCTGTGGTGCTGGGACAATTGACTGGAGCAGCAGAATTGGAAGCTGAGTCCTGGACCAATGATGACCGGGGCTCTGTTGAGACCATCTTTGCCAAACTAGCAGCTGCTTTTGAACACCGCACAGAGGGAGAGCTGAGGACGGACTTCTATAACTGCCGTCAGAAGCCCCAAGATAGTATAAGAGACTATGCCCTCAGGCTGCAGGCTGCACTACGGGCTCTCAAGCTGGTGGACCCTGTCAGTGATCAGGAAGGAAACCGGATGATGAAGGAACAATTCTTGCGGGGCCTGCGCTCTCCTGAGGATGGGAAGCAGATGAAGCTGTGGTCCCTGGAACACCCTTTGTCATTTGACTTTGCCATTCTGAAAGACAGGGCAGTGAAAGCACTCCAACCTCCTGTGGACACAGACCCCATCGCACCCGCATGGCCTGCCAGTTCCACGGCTGCAGGAGCGGAATCCTCCTCGCAGTCCCTGGTAACTGCAAAAGGACTCAACGCGCCAGCAGAGACTATAAATACACTATCCTCCCAGGTGCAACAGCTCACTAAGGATGTCGCACAAATCCTGAAAGCAATGCAGTTGCCCTCAGAAACCAAAGTCCCTCATCGGATCCTGCTAGCTGACAGCCCAGAGGACGTCCCTTGGATGCGGAGGAGAAGAGGTCCTACAACCCGAGGCAGGAGCAGTGATCGCTATGACTCATCTGGACAACCCATCTGTCGTCGTTGCCAGGAGGCAGGTCACTATGCAAGGGCTTGCCCTTTAAACGAGCCAAACCTGGGGCCGAGGGCCAGTCCTCAGGATTAAGAAGATCAGGCCCAGGTCGCTGCCGTGGTCAGTACGTGGGTGGACGTCCTGTCCTGTCCATCGCCCTGGATGGGATCCCTACCCCGGCATTATTGGACACCGGCTCTCAGGTAACCACGATCCCGTATGTCCTTTATCGTAGGTTACCGAACTCCGACCCCCGGACCCCTCCATCACCATCTATGCTGCCAACGGACAACCTATAGGCCAGATTGGGGTCAAAGAGGTAACCATAAAGGTGGGAAGGCAGGAAATGAAGGGACAAGGACTGATTGTTGTGGACACTGATATTAGAGAAAGGAACCCGCAAATGATTTTAGGCACTAATGTCATAGAAAATTGCCTAGGGGAAGTGTTGTTGTTGCTTCACCAGATTGTTGAAGGTGCTGAGGGCAGGTCGCAAAGAGCCTTGCAAAAGGAGATCCGAATCATTCTGAGGAAGCAACAGGTAAAACAGACTGGCGGTGAGATTGGTAGTGTACGGGTGATGGATGCTAACCCCATTGTGATACCCCCACGGAGTGAAATGATGATGTGGTGTAGAGCAGCGGTAGGTCTCAGAGGACAAGATTACCAGGCTGTACTAGAGCCCACTCATTCAGACCACTGGCCCACGATTCTGACAGCCAGGGGGGTAGTTGATGTACACAAGGGACGAGTGCCTGTACGAGTGTTGAACTGTGGGGAGGAGGAAGCCAGACTACCAAGGTACGCTACCATAGCCAAACTGTTTACATGCTCAGATGACGCCATAACACCTGTAGGTCCCCTGACACAAGCTGACTCAACAGAGGATGAGACCTCCCAAAAGCAGTTAGAGGACTGGTGCCAGAAACTCCACGTGGGGACTGACTCTACACCCGTCTACCAGAACATGGGGTTTACAGGGTCGTGCAGGAATACGAGCAGGTCTTTAGTAAGAACCCACTAGACTTTGGTAGGATCAAAGGGGTGCAACATCACATACCCACAGGCAGTCATCCTCCCATTAAGGAAAGACATAGGCCTATTCCACCAGCCCATTACCAGCGCACAAAGGACATGCTGAAGGACATGAAGGAGGCAGGAGTCATAAGGGACAGTTGCAGCCCCTGGGCAGCTCCCCTAGTCCTGGTGAGGAAGAAGGATGGCACGATGAGGATGTGTGTGGATTACAGACGGATAAATCAGATAACACACAAGGATGCCTACCCTTTGCCAAGGATAGAGGAATCCCTCGCTGCCTTAAAAACCTCCAACTACTTTTCTACCCTAGATCTTACTAGTGGCTACTGGCAAGTATCTGTAGCAGAAGAAGATCGGGAGAAGACGGCCTTCACCACCCTAATGGGCCTCTGTGAGTTCAACAGCATGCCATTTGGACTCTGCAATGCCCCCGGGACCTTCCAGAGGCTTATGGAATGCTGCCTAGGGCACCTCAACTTTGAGACCGTCCTGCTCTACCTGGATGATGTCATCGTGTACTCCAAGACCTACGAGGACCACCTGAAACACCTGGCTGAAGTCTTTGAAGCGCTATCCCGATATGGAATGAAGCTGAAACCATCCAAGTGCCATCTACTGAAGCCAAAGGTCCAGTACCTAGGTCACGTGGTCAGTGCAGAAGGAGTAGCACCGGACCCAGAGAAGGTCACAGTCATCCAGGAATGGCCCACACCTACTACCGTTCGGGAGGTACGTCAGTTCCTTGGCTTGGTAGGCTACTACAGAAGGTTCATCAAGGGCTACACGAAAATGGCAGTGCCTTTGCAAGAGCTCCTGGTAGGCCACCCAAAGAAGAAAGGAAAGATCTCCGGCCCGCCATTTCACTGGGGAGAAGCAGAAGAACACTCCTTCAGACAAATGAAAGGGGCCTTGACGGGTGAAGAGATCCTAGCCTACCCTGACTACGGTCTGCCATTCGTACTGTACACAGATGCCAGTAATGTGGGACTGGGAGCAGTGCTTTCACAGGTGCAGGGAGGCAAAGAGCGTGTGATTGCTTACGCCAGCAGGAAGCTCAGGCCTACTGAAAGAAACCCAGAAAATTATAGCTCATTTAAGCTAGAGTTCCTGGCCATGGTATGGGCTATCACAGAGCGGTTCAAACACTACCTGGCAGCCACCAAATTCACTGTCTTCACGGACAACAACCCCCTGACCCACTTGGATACTGCTAAATTGGGTGCCATGGAGCAGCGTTGGGTAGCCCGACTGGCGAATTATGACTTTACTGTCAAGTATCGAGCTGGCCGCAAGAACGGCAACGCAGATGCTCTGTCCAGGATGCCTCACCTAGCAGACGAGGGTGAAGATGTAGATGATCTTGAAGAGATTGAGCTGCCAGCGTTCCATCGCCATGGAGCAAAACAGTGTCGGCAGTTGCGTGCCAACCGCCAAGAGGTGACCCTGAACCCACTACCTCACTACAACTGGAAGGAGACCCAGGAAAATGATCCAGCGGTAGGCTTGGTAAAGAAACTGATCAACCAGCCTGGCGCCAGCCTTGACAAAGGAGCCCCACCTGAGGCACAGTACCTATGGAAGGAGAGGGGTCGATTATTCATCTATCAAGACAAACTTTACAGGAGCATCATTGACCCGAGGACGCATGAGAAGGTGTGGCAAGTGATTGTACCACAGAAGGATACGAGGATGGTGCTAGAAGCCTATCACAATGGTGCAGGCCACTTTGGTTGGAAGAAACTGGAGGCCCTACTTAAAGTAAGATTCTACTGGGTGGGCATGAGATCTGCCCTAGAGAAGTGGTGTCGAAACTGCGGGCCCTGCAATCTTAGAAGAAAAGACCAGCCCAGCCAGAGAGCACCACTCCAGCCAATCCAAACTAAACGGCCCCTGGAGATCGTGGCCCTGGACCATGTAAAGTTGGCACCCAGCAGACAAGGCTACAACTACGCTCTCACTATGGTTGACCACTACTCCAGATTCCTGGTGGTAGTACCAGTCAAGGACTTGACCGGTCAGACTGCAGCCAAAGCGTTCCAGACACATTTCTGTCGACCACATGGCTATCCAGACCAAGTGCTCACTGACCAAGGACCAGCCTTTGAAGCTGAAGTGTTTAAGGAGTTTTGTAACCTTTACGGCTGCAAGAAGATCCGTACCACGCCTTACCATCCTCAGACCAATGGCATGTGTGAGAAAATGAACCACATCATTCTCGACCTTCTGAAGACTCTCCCGTTAGAAGAACGAAGTCGGTGGCCGGAAAAACTGCCCGATCTAGTGGACATGTATAACAACATCCCTGTGAGTTCCACGAACTGCACACCGGCATACCTGATGAGGGCCAGACCAGGGAGATTGCCAGTAGATCTGGAAATGGGAGTTGAGACCCCTGAAGACCATCTACAAGGTGCTGATTGGGATTCCAACCGCCAAGCCCAATACAAGAAAGTACAAGAGAGTGTGGAGCGAAGCCTGACTCAGCAGCGTGAGAAACAAGAAAAGGCCTACAATCGAAAAGCACCTGCTGTTCCTTTGATGCCAGGAGATATAGTTCTCAAGAGAAAGAGAAGACATCATAAACTTGACAATCACTGGGAAGAAGAACCCTATACTGTGTTGCCATCGACGCTTAGCAATGAAAAGACATGCCTTATCAGCAAAGATGGAGGAAAAACAACAGCTGTCGTTTCTAGAGATCGCCTAAAGAAATGTCCTGAACAACTAAGAACCCCTGAAGAAAGTCCCAACCCTTTGCCAGTTCAAGAACCAAAAGAAAAGATGATCCATACTGTACTTGGAGATTTTCCAGCAAGTTGGCCTCAATACAATGGAGCAGTAGTTATTCCAGTCATTACATTCCCTCAATCTAGAGAAGTAAGAGAACCAGAAGAACCTGTTCAGAACCTGGAAGAGCCAAATGTAGCTGAAGCAGAAGACCACGCACTGGTATCAATACCCAGTACACCCATTATTCACATTGAGACACATACATCGGGTGGGAGGACACAACCTCAGACAGATGACAGTATAGTACTGCGTAGATCAACCCGCAGCAACTTTGGTCAGCTCCCATTACACTATAGAGAAAGTACAGTTTAGTTCAAAGTGACGGTATGAAATGTAATGTTTAACCTGTTTACAGTTAAGTAACGTTTAAGTGAAATGTGCCCACAAGGACTATTGTGAGACCTCTTTAAAATGTTTTCTTTACACTAGTTCACGTGCATTTTAAAAAAAAAAAATGGACCACCGGTTATGAACTGGCTTTAACCACAAACTTTTGCATTGTAAAAAGTTACCTCCTTGGTATCAACCACAGAGTCTGCCTGTTGAGGGGCATGGCTCTGCACCAACAAGGGGGCACGCCTGTTTATGGGGCCTGCCCTCCAACACTCGGAAGCGGGTACGCCTGTTTATGGGGCCTACCTTACACCACTCTCCTCAGGAAAGGAAGATTGGAGGAAAGGTCTGGGGAATGTGATGGCCCAGACCTGGTCACCAAAAGGACCGGCGACCTACCTCCTGGAGGTTTTTGGGTGGGTTTCGGACATGTGGGTGGTTGGTGGTGAAATGGTACCTGGTATGTTTAAATGTAAATGATTGCCCCTGTGTGGGAAAAGTTTGTATTTACCTTTTTTTTCTCTTGTCTTTGCAGCCCGAGGACGTGCTGATGATAACTAAGGGGGAATGTGGCGCCCCTGACCTGGTCAGGCACCACAGAGTATTGCACCCATGCGGGGACAATGCTTCCAGGTAATTTCCAAAGGCCAGGATGAGGTGCACACACAAACAGATAGTGACCAGGTCTCCCACACCACAAGAAGGGACCCTTGGGTAGCCAGTAGGGGGTTAACTTTCAATTCCCAGCTAGGGGTGTGTTCAGAGGCTGGTTGCTAGGAAGCAGGAGAGAGGAAGTGAGGAGGTCTGGAGCTGGAGGTGGAAGTGTGTGGAAGGGAGCAGAGGGTCTCTCGTGTAAGACAGGTCCTGAGGAGTGCAGTAGCTGAAAGCGGGGGAGAAAGGGTACCGTGGGTCGGCCTGAAAGACATCCAGAGAGAGGGGTGGCTGAGTACGGAGATCCTGGTATGCGAGCACGCAAGGGGAAACAGATCCCCAGTACAGGCAGCAAATCATCCAGAGCTGCTTAACCTACAGGTGGGGGGTACTTTATGCCCTCACCACTACTACACAGAGCTCGAGTCAAGCAGCAATCACCAGGCCCATAAGGGGACAGGGCCAGAAGCCATCCCACCAAGGCCACGCTGCCGGCAGACGGGCCAGAGAGAGGGGAGCAGGCTAGTAACAGCTTCCCTGGAGGAGTCCTACCACGCTTCAAGCAAGGGATCCTCCCAAACAAAAAGAGTGCAAGGAGGGCGAGCGGACAGCTACCCTCAGAACGGCCTCCTGGAATTCCTGGTTCCACCTGGTTATCACAGTGTCGCCCGGGCATCTCACCGTGACCTCTAAACAGTGAGTAAACACGTTAAAAGACTTCTTGGACTGTGTTTGAGTCATTCTGCGACCTGTGGTCCCACACACATACACAGGGACCTGGGGCTTGCCTTACTCTCAGGAGGCTATTACAACCTACTGCACCCACCATCAGCCCCAGGCATCCCTTAACCTGCAGTGGCGGTCCGCACTGACCGCAATTCTGAGAGTGGCGTCACGACGAATCCCAAAATGAAGGTTCCCTACCTGTGACCAGACCGTCCCATCCCGTGGAGTCCCTAAGGGTAATATCCTGCTGCACCGCACCTGAAGGGCTCCACATGTGCAGGGAGCCAGCACTAAGCAGTGCGCTCTCACGCTGTCAGTGCCGGCTCCCTGCTCACGTAGCTGGAGTACACATCGGGTAATTAACCCGATGTGTAGTCTGGCTGTGTGCAGAGAGCAGGGAGCCGGCACTGGCAGTGTGAGAGCGGCGGTGCTAGTAATTAATGTAAATATCGGGTAACCAAGGAAAGGGCTTCTTGGTTACCCGATGTTTACAGTGGTTACAACTTACCGCAGGCTGCCAGACGCCGGCTCCTGCTTCCTGCTCGCTTCAGTTCGTCGCTCTCTCGCTGTCACACACAGCGATGTGTGCGTCACAGCGGGAGAGCGACGAGCAAAAAATGAAGCAGGACATTCAGCAACGAGCAGCGACCTCACAGCAGGGGCCAGGTCGTTGCTGGATGTTACACACAGTGACAGCGATGGGACGTCGCTCCTGCATCACAGAAAATGGTGATGTAGCAGCGACATCGTTGTCGTCGTCGCTGTGTGTGACACCACCTTAAGATATTACCTGATTGTTTTTCCACAATCAGCACTTTTATCACTGTGAATCCAGCACTGGTGTGAGACAACAGAAACCTTACTAGAAGACGCAGCGGACTGTATTTCTCTCCGCAGCTTTCCCCTTTTAGGCTTTGTTCACACGTAACTGCTGAATTTTCTACAGCGATTTGACAGCACATGTGCGCTTCAAATCGCTGCAGAAACACTGCATAATGGATCCAGTGTTTCTGCAGAATAAATCCTGATTTCCTGCGCTATGGCTGCTGCCCCCAACCATAGACAGAGTAGGAGCTGCATCCATAGCGCACGGAATAATTCACATGCTCATTTTATGAACGCACAGATTTGGGTCAAAATTTTAGCATCCAAATCGCTGCGTTCATAAAAGCATCGTGCGCACGTATCATGCACAATCTTCATAGATTGTGCTGGGGATGCAGGACGTATGCATTTACACTGCAGTGCTATACGCAGCGTAAAAGCATGCAACACGCCTTAGGCTAGGTTCACATTTCCGTTGTTTTGCATCTGTCACAATCCGCCGCTCTAATAAACAACGCAATCAGTTTGGCGGATTCCGTTGTTTCCCATAGTCTTATATGAGCGGCGGATTGTGACTGATGCTCTTCCGTTGCATCCTCCGCCCGACTGATCAGTCGTGGAACAGTCGACTGACCGTCGGGCGTCAGAAACGCAGAGTGTAACGTTTTTTGAGCAGCGGAATCCTTAGGATTTCGCTGCGCATGCTCTCTCTCGGCGGCCGAACGATCAGCTGATCGCCCGGCAGCCGCCTTCTGTGAGCGATCAGCTGATCATCCGGCGGCCGGCTGCTGTGAGCGATCAGCTGATCACCCGGCGTCCAGCTGCTGTGAGCGATCAGCTGGTTGGCCGGCTGCTGTGAGCAATCTGCTGAGCACCCGGTTGCCGGTTGCTGTGAGGGATCTTCTGATCACCCGACGGCCGGCTAATGAGAGCGATCAGCTGATCGCTCTCTCTCTCACGTTTTACAATGGAGTCCAACAATGAATTCTTATCTTGTCATCCGTGGTACAACGCATCAGTCACAAGCGTCAAGCAACTCATGTGACTGATGAAAAACAACGGAAATGTGAACCTAGCCTTAGGGCTCATGTGCACACTGCATATTGCACTGCAGCGTAAATGCATGCATCCTGCGTCCCCTGCACATTCTCAGAAGATTGTGCATGACACGTGCGCACGTTGCTTTTTTGAACGCAGCGATTTGGGTGATAAAATTTTGACCCAAATCCGTGCGTTCATAAAATGAGCATGTCAATTAATTTGTGCGCTATGGATGCAGCTCCTACTCTGTCTATGGTGTGGGCAGCAGCCATAGCGCATGAAATCGGCTTTTTTTGTACAGAAAAACTGTATTCATTAGGCCCCTTTCACACATCAGTGATTCTGGGACGTTTGTGCTTTTTTTTAAACGTACCAGAATCACGGACATACGCAGACACATTATAATGAATGGCTCTGCTCACACGTCAGTGATTTGTCACTGCACGTGTCTCCGTGCAGCGTACCCGCGTGTGCGTGATTGCTGCACGGAGACATGTCCATTTTTTTCTGGCATCACTGATGTTCCATGGACCACGCAGTGGTGTGATCCGTGAAACACGTGCCAGAAAAAAACGTGCTTTTAAAATAATAAACATTTTAACTCACCCGGCGTCCAGCGATGTCCTCTGCAGCCCGTTCTCCCTGCTGCTTCTGAGCCGGCTGATTACTGTCGCGCATATTCATTATGCGCGACACAGCCGACCTGGAAGCAGCTCCTGCAGGGGTCACCGCCGGCCGGATGCTGCGTCGCGGGAGGATTCAGCACCACGGACAGCGGGAGCAAGTGAGTGAATCTCTAAGTGCAATTGTGAAGCCCCGCAAACGCTGTGTCGGTGCATTACCTTCAGGGACTCCACTCGGCTGGATCTTGTCACAGGTAGGAGATCTTCTTCTTGTCGTGACGCCACTCTCAGTATTGCGGCCAGTAGGGACCGCCACTGCAAGTTGAGGGTCGCCTGGGGCTGATGGTATGTGCAGTTAGTTGGAATAGCCTCCTGAGAGTGAGGCAAGCCCCAGGGCCCGATGTAGGTGCGTAGTACCACAAGGCGCAGAATAACTCCACACAGGCAGAATGTCTTTCAGGGTTTTTACTCACTTCAGGTGGCAGGGTGAGTGACCCGGGCGTAGCTGGGATGAACCAGGCGGGAACCAGGTGTCCTTCAGGCTGACTTGTGAGGGTGACTACTAACTCGCCTTCCTTAGCCCTTGGTGGTTTGGGGTGACCCCGACTTTGAGTCCCTATGGGGGTCACCCAGGGAAGTTGCTGAAGCCTCACTCCCCTTCGTTTGCCGTGTGCTTGTTGCCTGGGCCAGATCACTCCAGCTTCTTGCCTCCTGTGAGCTATGGGCCCTAACTGTGGCTACGTGGCTGCGGCTTTTGTGGTGTTGTGGCGTGGGCTTTGAGAGCCCCACACCGGCAGGTTTAGCAGGGAAAGCTGGATCTATCTCCGCTTCGGGATCTGCCGCCCGTTTGGGCCTGGTACTCCCTAGCAGTCTCCTTACTTCCCACTCCGTGCTCTCTCTTTAGCTGAAGATGGATTTCGGGTAGCACTCCTAGTTGACCGTTCTCCCCCGTCAGTAGCCACTGCGCGGGCGCTGTTAGACAGCAACAGCCCCACAGGTCTGCTCCTCACTGAGCCCTATGGAGTTCTGCCCTAACTGACTCACTGCCCCTCCTCTCCTGTTCTTGCCTACGCCACCTAGCAACCAGACTCTCTTACCACACCCCTTGAGAGGAGATGGAGGCTTTTGGCCCCCTCCACTATTCCAGTGAAGGTCAAGGCTTTTCCCCCTCCTGGGATCCCCAGGGGTCCTCTCATGGGTACATGTGTGAGACCTGATTACTATGCGCCTGTGTACCACACCCCTGTCAGCCTTCTGGATTACCTGTATTGTACTGTCCCCAGCATGGGTGCAGTACTCAGTGGTGCCTGACCAGGTCAGGGGCGCCACATTCCCCCTTAGTTATCACCAGCACGTCCTCGGGCTGCAAGACAACATTTTAAAATGCATAAAACATTAAAACATGTAAAACATTTTTAAAAGCACCAGGTACCATACATCACCACCCTCCACCCACAAGTCCGTTAACCCACCCAAACCCTTTCACGTTGGCCGCGGTTTCAGCCACTTCTGGCAGGATGTAGAGGCGGCTTACATGGGCTGGTGGTTTCAGGGTATACCTGGCCTGGTGGATCCGCGCCCTCAGCCTCTTCTGGCAGGATGCAGAGGCGGCCTCCACAGTTGGTGCTGACCAGGTACCCTCTTTGTGGTGGAGAGCCAGGCCCCATAAACAGGCATGCTCTCTGGTCGCAGGTGAGCCAAGGCCCTATATACGGACGGGCTCCTTCTGGTTGCAGACGAGCCAAGCCCCTAAACAGGCTGACTCTGGTGGTGGTGGTGCCCTCTGGTGTAACTATTTACACTGCGAGAGTTTGTGGCTATAGCCAGTTCATAGCCTTAAGGTTTATGGTTTTCTCACACAAGTTTATGTGGGCACATACTTGAACTTTTAAAACGTTGCAAAACAAACTTTCCAAACTGGTCAAAACTTGCTGTACTTTACTTAACTTATGCAGACTCCTCTTCACCAGGGCTTGGGCCTGTAGGGCTGCGGCACCTGTTGCTTTCTTGACCTTTTTCCTCATCTGTAGTGGTCTCATCATTAGGTCTTTGGTCTTTTCTTTCTTCTTCTTTGGGACATGGCACTACATCTAGCGCATACCAGCCTCTTTCGCCTTGATGCAGGGTAAACTGTACGGAGTCTCCCATTTTTAAGTTTCTGCCAGGGTGTCCTCTGGGCAAGTGGGCTCTCACATCCCTCCTATTAACGAAAATGCCCTCTTTCATACCTGGTGCCACAATAAAGCCGTATCCGCTTTTCAAGTTAAAGTCCTCCACTACTCCTCTGCAAAGGGGTCCTCTGGCCTGGGCTTTGGCTCTTCTCAGGAACCTTTTCTCCTGTAGATCTCTGGCCGTGACTTCTCTCTGCTCTGGGGATGGCGGTGCAGGGGACAGCGTTGTTCTGTTTCGACGCCTTGTCTTGCGGCCTGAACTCTGCGTGGTACAGCTTGCAAGCTCCCAGGTGAGACTTTTAGGCAGATCTTCGTCAGCGGACGGTGTCAGGTCTTCCTCATCCCAACGGGAATAGGGCAACATCTCCGGCTCTGAGTATAGATCCACTGCTGGTGGCTCCAGAGTCAGCTCCTCAGCTTCCTGGCCTCCTCTCCCCCTTAGTTCTTCTTGGCACTCCTTTGGTGGCAGTGCTGGGGATGGGCTTTCTTCAGCAGGCTCAGGCAGGGGACTCTTTGGCGTGGTTGCTGCAGGGATTGCTGGAATCCTCTTGGGGGTGTGCGGAGGGAGCAGATACCGATCCACCATCTCTTGTGGGAACTGGGCCTCTAGGTCAGCCTTCAGCTTCCAGTATTCGGGGTCCTCTCCTATCAGGGACTTCCTAGCAGGGACTTCCTTAGACTGGGGAGCGGTGTCTGCTCTGGCCTTGCAGGCCGGGGTAAATGGTGATGCAATCTCTTGGCGGGCCGCGCCTGGCATGGTGGCGGCCTGGTCTTGGCGGGCCGCGCTCGGCATGGCGGCGGCCTGGTCTTGGCGGGCCGCGCCCTGTATGGCGGCGGCCTGGTCTTGGCGGGCCGCGCCCTGTATGGCGGCGGCCTGGATCGGCGTCGCAGCTGCGATGGGATCTGTGCAGGCTGGGCTGGGCGTCGCTGCAGGGACCGGGTCTTGGTGGGCCGAGCAGGGCATCGCTGCGGCGGCCGGGGCTTGACGGGCCGAGCAGGGCATCGCTGCGGCGGCCGGGGCTTGACGGGCCGAGCAGGGCATCGCTGCGGCGGCCGGGGCTTGGCGGGCCGAGCAGGGCATCGCTGCGGCGGCCTGGGCTTGGCGGGCCGCACCTGGCGTGGCTGCGGCCTGGCTCAGCGTCGCCGCGCCGGGCGCCTCTTCAGGGACCGCGGGCGTGGCAGCAGGGGTCGGGGCATCCGGGCCGGCAGGGGTAATACTGGACTCACCCATCGGTGGCAGCATCGGGGTCTGAGTCGTCACCGTCCGGTCTGGCACTCGTCGTGCGGTTCCCCTGTCATAGGCCTGAACTGCGGCAGCCATCTCCAGAAGTTCCATTCGTTCTTCTCTGATCTGCTCCACGACCCGGGTCTCCAGTCGGTCGCAGAACTGGGCCAGCTCCCGATACCACCAGGCAGCGGAGCCCGGTTCTGGGTTTCTGCGGTCAGACGCCATTTCTTCTGCGCCCTCTTCTGCACGATTTCCCAGCAGTGGACTCGCCGTTGCCTCTAGTAGCAAGCTGTTCAGTTTTCGCTCTGCCTCTTTCAGCAGCTCCTCTCCCAGCAGCAGGCTTCTGGCTCCCTTTCTGTCCCGACGTCTCTGGACGCTTCCGCTCTCTTCACAAGCGAGGTCAGAACTCTGCAGGGGATCTCTGGGTAGCCACACCTCTTCGTGGGCGGTAACTTCTTCCAGTGCGGGCTGCTGTTGTTTTTCAGCGCGCTTTTCATGGTGGCAATATGGCGGCGCTTCCAATTTTTCAAGCGGACCGCTCAGGCACATGGTCACCTGTCTGAACAGGTCTAGTCCTTATCCTGTTCGTGACGCCAGATGTGAAGCCCCGCAAACGCTGTGTCGGTGCATTACCTTCAGGGACTCCACTCGGCTGGATCTTGTCACAGGTAGGAGATCTTCTTCTTGTCGTGACGCCACTCTCAGTATTGCGGCCAGTAGGGACCGCCACTGCAAGTTGAGGGTCGCCTGGGGCTGATGGTATGTGCAGTTAGTTGGAATAGCCTCCTGAGAGTGAGGCAAGCCCCAGGGCCCGATGTAGGTGCGTAGTACCACAAGGCGCAGAATAACTCCACACAGGCAGAATGTCTTTCAGGGTTTTTACTCACTTCAGGTGGCAGGGTGAGTGACCCGGGCGTAGCTGGGATGAACCAGGCGGGAACCAGGTGTCCTTCAGGCTGACTTGTGAGGGTGACTACTAACTCGCCTTCCTTAGCCCTTGGTGGTTTGGGGTGACCCCGACTTTGAGTCCCTATGGGGGTCACCCAGGGAAGTTGCTGAAGCCTCACTCCCCTTCGTTTGCCGTGTGCTTGTTGCCTGGGCCAGATCACTCCAGCTTCTTGCCTCCTGTGAGCTATGGGCCCTAACTGTGGCTACGTGGCTGCGGCTTTTGTGGTGTTGTGGCGTGGGCTTTGAGAGCCCCACACCGGCAGGTTTAGCAGGGAAAGCTGGATCTATCTCCGCTTCGGGATCTGCCGCCCGTTTGGGCCTGGTACTCCCTAGCAGTCTCCTTACTTCCCACTCTGTGCTCTCTCTTTAGCTGAAGATGGATTTCGGGTAGCACTCCTAGTTGACCGTTCTCCCCCGTCAGTAGCCACTGCGCGGGCGCTGTTAGACAGCAACAGCCCCACAGGTCTGCTCCTCACTGAGCCCTATGGAGTTCTGCCCTAACTGACTCACTGCCCCTCCTCTCCTGTTCTTGCCTACGCCACCTAGCAACCAGACTCTCTTACCACACCCCTTGAGAGGAGATGGAGGCTTTTGGCCCCCTCCACTATTCCAGTGAAGGTCAAGGCTTTTCCCCCTCCTGGGATCCCCAGGGGTCCTCTCATGGGTACATGTGTGAGACCTGATTACTATGCGCCTGTGTACCACACCCCTGTCAGCCTTCTGGATTACCTGTATTGTACTGTCCCCAGCATGGGTGCAGTACTCAGTGGTGCCTGACCAGGTCAGGGGCGCCACACAATCACGGGCCACGGACAACGGAGCCCGGATTGCACTTAGACAACCCACGTGTGCCGTGATTTTCGGCACACGCAGGGACATGTGCGTGTTTTACACGCCAGCGAAAAACGTCTGTGTTTTTCACTGACGTGTGAAACGGGCCTTATGCAGTGTTTCTGCAGCGTTTTGAAGCGCACATGTGCTGTCAAATCGCTGCAGAGTATTCAGCAGTTACATGCACATGAGCCCTCAGAGTGGAAACACATCTATGCGAGTAAAATCGGTCCGACTGGGCTGAAAAAAACTCGGCTGATTTTAGTTCACGTTAGGTGCGAGTGCAACGCAAGTGCGATGCTTTTTGCTCGCGTGTGTGTCGCGTGTGCGATGCTAGTTTCATGCAACATCTTAATTAGATAAAAGCTATTACACATGTGTCATTTAATTAACCTATGGGAATGTGCTGTCACATTCATCTAATGAGCGAAGTTACTGCCACACTCGCAAATGTGAACGGTGGTGCGCGTGTGTGATGCTACTTTTAATCCCCTTCCATAGGAAATCATTGGGACAAATGGTGCGAGAAACTCGCAAAAAAGCAGCATGCTGCGATTTTTTTCTCGGTCCGATTTGGACTGAGAAAAAAAACGCAGATGAGAGCTGAATCATTCACTAACATGTGTCCGATTTCAATGCGAGTTTTTCTCGCATTGCTCTACTGCGAGAAACTCGCAAGTGAGAAGCAGCCCTTAGGCTATGTGCGCACGTTGCGTCGTAGTACCTGCAGTTTATTCTGCACGTTTTCCTTCCCTTGGTTTTTGACCAAATGGCTTTTGACCATTTTTTAGCGCTAAAAACGCATGCGTATTTACCGTGTTTTTAGTGCGTTTTTAGCGCTTTTTATCTGCGTTTTCACCTGCGTTTTCACTGAGAAATAAAGTTGGAATAGTCAAAAAGAATGAAAAAAGAGAAAAAAGGATAAAATTAACTTTTAATAAAACTATATGGAAAATTATCAATTTTAGTGAAATAATAGTGGTTATGCACATTTCAACAGAAAAATAGGTAAAGTTTATTATTTGTTAGCATTTAAATTTTTGGTTATTGTGTGTGTGTAAAGGAACATTATAACCCTTTAATTTTATGCCAGAAAAGCATGCGTTTTTGAAGCCAAAAACGCAGATAAAAAGCATGGAAAACGCAGGAATTGTGCTTTTGGTTGCATTTTGCCATTTCTCATTGTCTCCAATGTTAAGGAAACGCTGCAGAAATGGCAAAAACAACTGACATGCTGCTTCTTTTTCAGCATGGTTTTTGACCCAAAATATGCAAATTAAACGCTGCAGAAAAAAAAGCAAAGTGCAGACAGGATTTCTGCTTTTCCCATAGACTTTGCTGGAAAACAAAAACGCATGCGTTTTAGCGCAAAAACGTTGTCGCTAAAAACGCTGCAGAAACGTGGGTAAAAACGCAACGTGCGCACATAGCCTGTTTCCTTCTCCAAACCTTTCTGAGAACAGCAGATGGAACCTGAGCTCTCCAGAAAGGCTACAAACTGTTTACTCTCCGCCCAAAGCTAGGAATTTTATCTCCCACTTGAGAGGCAGGTCAGAGGATTAGAGAACTCTGAGTATTGAAAGCATTTTTCTTTAATAAGGTATTGTACAGTTTCTTGGCTTATACAATTAGTGATTTGTAGGAGGCTGTTTTATAATTAGTGGCACAACTTTAGGGTATGTGCGCACGTTGCTTTTTACCTGCTTTTTTGCTGCTTTTTCTTCTGCGCTGTTTAATGCCAAAATGGATGTGTTCTTCTATTCAAGCAAAGTCTATGGGAATTTGGGTTTCTTGTTCACACTATGTTGTTCAAAATGCTGCCTTTTTGTGGAAGAACTTTGGTCAAAAACTCAGCTTTGCAGTGCAAAACCCAAATGGCAAAAACAATTGACATGTTGCTTCTTTGAAAAGCTGAGTTTTTGACCAAAGTTCTGCCACAAAAAGGCAGCATTTTGAACAACATAGTGTGAACAAGAAACCCAAATTCCCATAGACTTTGCTTGAATAGAAGAACACATCCATTTTGGCATTAAACAGCGCAGAAGAAAAAGCAGCAAAAAAGCAGGTAAAAAGCAGGTAAAAAGCAACGTGCGCACATACCCTTAAATTTGAAGTTATAAAGTCACCGGGAAACCATTTCCCATTTCTAGGAAACCAAAACTTAACTCAATGCTGGAAAAAAAAAGGGGGGGAGCGGGGGGCTGGGCGTGACCACGTGGATGTGAAACAATGAGAATGTGATTCATGGTTTCATAAGAGGACTTGTGTAAAGACAAGCCCCAGATCACAGCCCAGCAATGTCTCCAGCCCTGGCCACCTCGCTGCTCGCTGTAATGTGCCTCATATGCATTCCAGAAGGTGGGTACAAGGCTTGTGTTATTGTTCCTTCAGGTCTGCACTAGTCTGATTGGGTGGGAGATGATTAAACGTTTACTTTGATGTTGAATAAACCTCAAAATATAGCTCTAGATTTATAGAGCTTGCTAATTTATATATGACATAACTTATTATTGCAAACAGCGGTTAGAAATAATGAATGCAGTCATTTTTTTCAGCTTTTTGGCTTTTGAACAATGTAGCTAAAACTACGTAACAAGTTGAATAACTGTAAATATTAATCATACATATGTATGAATTTTTTTTTTTTTTTTCGTGTGTGTTTTATGTAGTTATAGTCATTGCAGTTGCCACCTGTTCACACTTGCTGTTGTGCTCTATTTGGATATGTGGGATTTTTATTTTTTATTTTTTTCTTGTTATATATTAGTATTATTGCTTCAGTTATCTTTGGATTTTGAGACACATGGAATTTTCTGGCTGAGATCAGACAGCGTATTTTATGGTCTGTATATGAACTGTAATGCCTGGACTGACCGTGGCTCTCCCAATCCAAATTTACAGCCTTTCCTTTTTATGAAGGTTAAGGTTGTAAGTTCAGGCCAGGAGACCAGAGTTTAGTCTGGACATTGTGGTCACGATGCTGAAGTTGGTTTCTTATTCGTCCAGTTTCTTATTCGGGGCTGAAGTTGGTTTCTTATTCGTCAGTTTCTTATTCGGCAATTTAGTTTTTTCAGTTTTTTATGCATTTAACAACAAAAGTAACACATCACAATAATAAAATACAATACACTGATGTGCCCTAATATAAATACACTCAAAATCAGCTGCAAAAATTATAAAACTGGCATAAAAATTGGCATCAAAGTGGGCACCAAAGTATGTTAGTGAAAGGGTTAAATGGCTTTGGGCCACTGATCTAACACCAGAATTGCATATCTAGTGATGCCTCTAATCAAACTGAAGTGACTCCAGCCTGGCCCAAAGGGGTTCTGGGCATCAGAACTGGCATCAAAGTGGGCACACAGCCAATTTTCACAGATTTGAATAAGTAACTGGTGTTTTTGAGGGGTTAAATGGCGCTGGGCCACTGATCTCACACCACATTTACATACCTAGTGATGCCACACATCAAATTCAGATCACTCCAGCCTGGCCCAAACAGGTTCTGGGCATCAGAACTGGCATCAAAGTGGGCACACAGCCAATTTTCACAGATTTGAATAAGTAACTGGTGTTTTTAAAGGCTTAAATGGCTCTGGGCCACTGATCTCACACCACATTTACATACCTAGTGATGCCACACATCAAATTCAGATCACTCCAGCCTGGCCCACACAGGTTCTGGGCATCAGAACTGGCATCAAAGTGGGCAAAAACCTAGTTTTACAGATTTGAATAAGTAACTGGTGTTTTTGAGGGGTTAAATGGCTTTGGGCCACTGATCTCACACCACAGTTACATACCTAGTGATGCCACACATCAAATTCAGATCACTCCAGCCTGGCCCAAACAGGTTCTGGGCATCAGAACTGGCATCAAAGTGGGCACACAGCCAATTTTCACAGATTTGAATAAGTAACTGGTGTTTTTGAGGGGTTAAATGGTTTTGGGCCACTGATCTCACATCACATTTACATACCTAGTGATGTCGCACATCAAATTCAGATCACTCCAGCCTGGCCCAAACAGGTTCTGGGCATCAGAACTGGCATCAAAGTTGGCAAAATTGCAGTTTTCACAGATTTGAATAAGTAACTGGTGTTTTTGAGGGGTTAAATGGCTTTGGGCCACTGATCTAACACCAAATTTACATACCTAGTGATGCCACACATCAAATTCAGATCACTCCAGCCTGGCCCAAACAGTTTCTGGGCATCAGAACTGGCATCAAAGTGGGCAAAACCTCAGTTTTCACAGATTTGAATAAGTAACTGGTGTTTTTGAGGGGTTAAATGGCTTTGGGCCACTGATCTAACACGAAATTTACATACCTAGTGATGCCACACATCAAATTCACATCACTACAGCCTGACCCAAACAGGTTCTCGGCATCAGAACTGGCATCAAAATGGGCACACAGCCAATTTTCACAGATTTGAATAAGTAACTGGTGTTTTTGAGGGGTTAAATGGCTTTGGGCCACTGATCTCACACCACATTTACATACCTTGTGTTGCCACACATCAAATTCAGATCACTACAGCCTGGCCCAAACAGGTTCTGGGCATCAGAACTGGCATCAAAATGGGCACACAGCCAATTTTCACAGATTTGAATAAGTAACTGGTGTTTTTGAGGGGTTAAATGGCTTTGGGCCACTGATCTCACACCACATTTACATACCTAGTGATGCCACACATCAATATAAGATCACTCCAGCCTGGCCCAAACAGGTTCTGGGCATCAGAACTGGCATCAAAGTGGGCAAAACCACAGTTTTCATAGATTTGAATAAGTAACTGGTGTTTTTGAGGGGTTAAATGGCTTTGGGCCACTGATATCACACTACATTTACATACCTAGTGATGCCACACATCAAATTCAGATCACTCCAGCCTGGCCCAAACAGGTTCTGGGCATCAGAACTGGCATCAAAGTGGGCAAAACCCCAGTTTTCACAGATTTTAATAAGTAACTGGTGTTTTTGAGGGGTTAAATGGCTTTGGGCCACTGATCTCTCACCACATTTACATACCTAGTGATGGCACACATCAAATTTAGATCACTCCAGCCTGGCCCAAACAGGTTCTGGGCATCAGAACTGGCATAAAAGTGGGCAAAATCGCAGTTTTCACAGATTTGAATAAGTAACTGGTGTTTTTGAGGGGTTAAATGGCTTTGGGCCACTGATATCACACCACATTTACATACCTAGTGATGACACACATCAAATTCAGATCACTCCAGCCTGGCCCAAACAGGTTCTGGGCATCAGAACTGGCATCAAAGTGGGCAAAAACCCAGTTTTCACAGATTTGAATAAGTAACTGATAATTTTGAGGGGTTAAATGGCTTTGGGCCACTGATCTCACACCACAGTTACATACCTAGTGATGACACACATCAAACTCAGATCACTCCAGCCTAGCCCAAACAGGTTCTGGGCATCAGAACTGGCATCAAAGTGGGCAAAAACCCAGTTTTCACAGATTTGAATAAGTAACTGATGTTTTTGAGGGGTTAAATGGCTTTGGGCCACTGATCTCACACCACAGTTACATACCTAGTGATGACACACATCAAATTCAGATCACTCCAGCCTGGCCCAAACAGGTTCTGGGCATCAGAACTGGCATCAAAATGGGCACACAGCCAATTTTCACAGATTTGAATAAGTAACTGTTGTTTTTGAGGGGTTAAATGGCTTTGGGCCACTGATCTCACACCACAGTTACATACCTAGTGATGACACACATCAAATTCAGATCACTCCAGCCTGGCCCAAACAGGTTCTGGGCATCAGAACTGGCATCAAAGTGTGCAAAACCCCAGTTTTACAGATTTGAATAAGTAACTGGTGTTTTTGAGGGGTTAAATGGCTTTGAGCCACTGATCTCACACCACATTTACATACCTAGTGATGCCACACATCAAATTCAGATCACTCCAGCCTGGCCCAAACAGGTTCTGGGCATCAGAACTGGCATCAAAGTGGGCAAAAACCCAGTTTTCATAGATTTGAATAAGTAACTGGTGTTTTTGAGGAGTTAAATGGCTTTGGGCCACTGATCTCACACCACATTTACATACCTAGTGATGCCACACATGAAATTCAGATCACTCCAGCCTGGCCCAAACAGGTTCTGGGCATCAGAACTGGCATCAAAGTGGGCACACAGCCAATTTTCACAGATTTGAATAAGTAACTGGTGTTTTTGAGGGGTTAAATGGCTTTGGGCCACTGATCTCACACCACATTTACATACCTAGTGATGACACACATCAATATCAGATCACTCCAGCCTGGCCCAAACAGGTTCTGGGCATCAGAACTGGCATCAAAGTGGGCAAAACCACAGTTTTCATAGATTTGAATAAGTAACTGGTGTTTTTGAGGGATTAAATGGCTTTGGGCCACTGATCTCACACTACATTTACATACCTAGTGATGCCACACATCAAATTCAGATCACTCCAGCCTGGCCCAAACAGGTTCTGGGCATCAGAACTGGCATCAAAGTGGGCAAAACCCCAGTTTTCACAGATTTGAATAAGTAACTGGTGTTTTTCAGGGGTTAAATGGCTTTGGGCCACTGATCTCACACCATATTTACATACCTAGTGATGCCACACATCAAATTTAGATCACTCCAGCCTGGCCCAAACAGGTTCTCGGCATCAGAACTGGCATCAAAATGGGCACACAGCCAATTTTCACAGATTTGAATAAGTAACTGGTGTTTTTGAGGGGTTAAATGGCTTTGGGCCACTGATGTCACATCACATTTACATACCTAGTGATGTCGCACATCAAATTCAGATCACTCCAGCCTGGCCCAATCAGGTTCTGGGCATCAGAACTGGCATCAAAGTTGGCAAAACCTCAGTTTTCACAGATTTGAATAAGTAACTGGTGTTTTTGAAGGGTTAAATGGCTTTGGGCCACTGATCTCACACCACATTTACATACCTTGTGTTGCCACACATTAAATTCAGATCACTCCAGCCTGGCCCAAACAGGTTCTGGGCATCAGAACTGGCATCAAAGTGGGCAAAACCCCAGTTTTAACAGATTTGAATAAGTAACTGGTGTTTTTCAGGGGTTAAATGGCTTTGGGCCACTGATCTCACACCATATTTACATACCTAGTGATGACACACATCAAATTCAGATCACTCCAGCCTGGCCCAAACAGGTTCTGGGCATCAGAACTGGCATCAAAGTGGGCACACAGCCAATTTTCACAGATTTGAATAAGTAACTGGTGTTTTTGAAAGGTTAAATGGCTTTGGGCCACTGATCTCACACCACATTTACATACCTAGTGATGCCACACATCAATATCAGATCACTCCAGCCTGGCCCAAACAGGTTCTGGGCATCAGAACTGGCATCAAAGTGGGCAAAACCACAGTTTTCATAGATTTGAATAAGTAACTGGTGTTTTTGAGGGGTTAAATGGCTTTGGGCCACTGATCTCACACTACATTTACATACCTAGTGATGCCAAACATCAAATTCAGATCACTCCAGCCTGGCCCAAACAGGTTCTGGGCATCAGAACTGGCATCAAAGTGGGCAAAAATAAGTAACTGGTGTTTTTGAGGGGTTAAATGGCTTTGGGCCACTGATCTCACACCACATTTACATACCTTGTGTTGCCACACAAAATAAATTCAGATCACTCCAGCCTGGCCCAAACAGGTTCTGGGCATCAGAACTGGCATCAAAGTGGGCAAAACCACAGTTTTCATAGATTTGAATAAGTAACTGGTGTTTTTGAGGGGTTAAATGGCTTTGGGCCACTGATCTCACACTACATTTACATACCTAGTGATGCCACACAAAATAAATTCAGATCACTCCAGCCTGGCCCAAACAGGTTCTGGGCATCAGAACTGGCATCAAAGTGGGCAAAACCCCAGTTTTAACAGATTTGAATAAGTAACTGGTGTTTTTCAGGGGTTAAATGGCTTTGGGCCACTGATCTCACACCATATTTACATACCTAGTGATGACACACATCAAACTCAGATCACTCCAGCCTGGCCCAAACAGGTTCTGGGCATCAGAACTGGCATCAAAGTGGGCAAAAACCCAGTTTTCACAGATTTGAATAAGTAACTGATGTTTTTGAGGGGTTAAATGGCTTTGGGCCACTGATCTCACACCACATTTACATACCTAGTGATGCCACACATCAAATTCAGATCACTCCAGCCTGGCCCAAACAGGTTCTGGGTATCAGAACTGGCATCAAAATGGGCACACAGCCAATTTTCACAGATTTGAATAAGTAACTGATGTTTTTGAGGGGTTAAATGGCTTTGGGCCACTGATCTCACACCACAGTTACATACCTAGTGATGACACACATCAAATTCAGATCACTCCAGCCTGGCCCAAACAGGTTCTGGGCATCAGAACTGGCATCAAAGTGTGCAAAACCCCAGTTTTACAGATTTGAATAAGTAACTGGTGTTTTTGAGGGGTTAAATGGCTTTGAGCCACTGATCTCACACCACATTTACATACCTAGTGATGCCACACATCAAATTCAGATCATTCCAGCCTGGCCCAAACAGGTTCTGGGCATCAGAACTGGCATCAAAGTGGGCAAAAACCCAGTTTTCATAGATTTGAATAAGTAACTGGTGTTTTTGAGGAGTTAAATGGCTTTGGGCCACTGATCTCACACCACATTTACATACCTAGTGATGCCACACATGAAATTCAGATCACTCCAGCCTGGCCCAAACAGGTTCTGGGCATCAGAACTGGCATCAAAATGGGCACACAGCCAATTTTCACAGATTTGAATAAGTAACTGGTGTTTTTGAGAGGTTAAATGGCTTTAAGCCACTGATGTCACACCACATTTACATACCTAGTGTTGCCGCACATCGAATTCAGATCACTCCAGCCTGGCCCAAACAGGTTTTGGGCATCAGAACTGGCATCAAAGTGGGCAAAACCACAGTTTTCACAGATTTGAATAAGTAACTGGTGTTTTTGAGGGGTTAACTGGCTTTGGGCCACTGATCTCACACCACATTTACATACCTAGTGATGCCACACATCAAATCCAGATCACTGCAGCCTGGCCCAAACAGGTTCTGGGCATCAGAACTGGCATCAAAGTGGGCACACAGCCAATTTTCACAGATTTGAATAAGTAACTGGTGTTTTTGAGGGGTTAAATGGCTTTGGGCCACTGATCTCACACTACATTTACATACCTAGTGATGCCACACATCAAATTCAGATCACTCCAGCCTGGCCCAAACAGGTTCTGGGCATCAGAACTGGCATCAAAGTGGGCAAAACCCCAGTTTTCATAGATTTGAATAAGTAACTGGTGTTTTTGAGGGGTTAAATGGCTTTGGGCCACTGATCTCACACTACATTTACATACCTAGTGATGCCAAACATCAAATTCAGATCACTCCAGCCTGGCCCAAACAGGTTCTGGGCATCAGAACTGGCATCAAAGTGGGCAAAACCCCAGTTTTCACAGATTTGAATAAGTAACTGGTGTTTTTGAGGGGTTAAATGGCTTTGGGCCACTGATCTCACACCACATTTACATACCTAGTGTTGCCACACATCAAATTCAGATCACTCTAGTCTGGCTTAAACAGGTTCTGGGCATCAGAACTGGCATCAAAGTGTGCAAAACCACAGTTTTCATAGATTTGAATAAGTAACTGGTGTTTTTGAGGGGTTAAATGGCTTTGGGCCACTGATCTCACACTACATTTACATACCTAGTGATGCCAAACATCAAATTCAGATCACTCCAGCCTGGCCCAAACAGGTTCTGGGCATCAGAACTGGCATCAAAGTTGGCAAAATCGCAGTTTTCACAGATTTGAATAAGTAACTGGTGTTTTTGAGGGGTTAAATGGCTTTGGGCCACTGATCTCACACCACATTTACATACCTATTGATGCCTCACATGAAATTCAGATCACTCCAGCCTGGCCCAAACGGGTTCTGGGCATCAGAACTGGCATCAAAGTGAGCACACAGCCAATTTTCACAGATTTGAATAAGTAACTGGTGTTTTTGAGGGGTTAAATGGCTTTGGGCCACTGATCTCACACCATATTTACATACCTAGTGATGCCACACATCAATATCAGATCACTCCAGCCTGACCCAAACAGGTTCTGGGCATCAGAACTGGCATCAAAGTGGGCAAAACCACAGTTTTCATAGATTTGAATAAGTAACTGGTGTTTTTGAGGGGTTAAATGGCTTTGGGCCACTGATCTCACACTACATTTACATACCTAGTGATGCCAGACATCAAATTCAGATCACTCCATCCTGGCCCAAACAGGTTCTGGGCATCAGAACTGGCATCAAAGTGGGCAAAACCCCAGTTTTCACAGATTTGAATAAGTAACTGGTGTTTTTGAGGGGTTAAATGGCTTTGGGCCACTGATCTCACACCACATTTACATACCTGGTGATGCCACACATCAAATTTAGATCACTACAGCCTGGCCCAAACAGGTTCTGGGCATCAGGACTGGCATCAAAATGGGCACACAGCCAGTTTTCACAGATTTGAATAAGTAACTGGTGTTTTTGAGGGGTTAAATGGCTTTGGGCCACTGATCTCACACCACATTTACATACCTAGTGATGCCACACATCAAATTCAGATCACTTCTGCGTGGCCCAAACAGGTTCTGGGCATATTAACTGGCATCAAAGTGGGCAAAACCCCAGTTTTCACAGATTTGACAAAGTACCTGTTGTTTTTTACAGGATTACATTACTTTTTGCCACTGGTCTTATAGCAAGCACTAGCACAAAATATATCTACATAAAAATCACACTTTTTTTGCTGTCTGGAGAACTTAAAGGGAACCTGTCACCAGATTTGGAGCCTATAAGCTGCGTCTACAACCACTGGGCTCTTATATACAACATTCTAACATGCTGTATATAAGAACCCAAGCCGCTGTGTAGAATATAAACACTTTATATTACTCACATAAATGGTCGCTGCAGTGGATGTGGCTGAAATGGTTTACTTCGTCCTCCGGTGCCTGCGCCTCCATTTTTGGCCATCTTTGTCGCCGCCTCTGTCGTCCTTGTGAAGTCGGAGTGCATTACGCGTCCGACGTCATACAGAACCACTGGCATTCAGGTCCTGCGCTGGCGCACTTTCATCTGTCCTGAGCAGGGCAGATCAAAATATTGTAGTGCGCATGCCTTTAACGATCAAAAATACTTTAATCAAAGTGAACAAATTGCTACTTTATACTTACTTGAATAAGTTACTGAAATGTTTTTAGAATTAAAGGGGCTGTCCAGCCATAAGGTGGCTTTACATGTTACGAGATCGCTAAAGCGATGTCGTTGGGGTCACGGAATTGGTGACGCACATCCGGCCGTGTGAAGATGTAATTTACCCTCTCACTGTATATGCTGTGATACTATGTCATGATATGTATATTTCCCTGGTTGTATTAGTTGTAATTCATGTATTTTCTTGGGGGAGCTACTGGTCTCAATGTGTCTCTCTCATACAATTGTAGTCTTGGCATCTAATGTGATTATGTAAATAGCCTGTCCTCTTCTTTCCAGAGTTGTGTATCTAATCTGTAATTGCATTGGCCAGTGAAGGAATAGTCATTGTTCTTTACAGCAGGGGATCCCTTCATCTACTGTGGCTGGCAGACATATTGGAGCCCTGTGATGGACCAAACCATTGATGATAGGATGTGTGACCCCTACCCCCTGAACAAACATGGTGGGCTGGTCAAGCAGCACAGACAATGCATTTCCCTTTTTGTAACTTCAGAGTGAGCTGAAACTTGAAGAGAGCAGGAGCCCCAGCCTGGGTGGCTGTGGACACGGACGGAGCTAGGCCTGTGTGGCGTCCAGTGGATTGTGTGGGATTTCTGGGACTCTGAAAAGGACTATTACGTTGTGATCTGGCACTTTGGATTATCGGGAGGTGCCCCCGAATCTGTTTTATTTGGACTTGTCGTGTGCTGTTCCTGTATTCCTGTTAGTAAACCTGTTGGATCATCCTCGGCCTGTTGTCTCTCTTTGCTCTGATGTACACCCCGTCACAGGCCGCTTTAGCGATATCGTTGCGTGTGACACCTATTAGCGATTTTTAGTCGTTGCAAAAACGTTCAAAATCGCTAATCGGTGATATGCCCCCCTCTTCCCAAATATCATTGCTGCTGCAGTAACGATGTTGTTTCTCGTTTCTGCGACAGCACACATCGCTCCGTGTGACACCGCAGGAACGAGGAACCTCTCCTTACCTGCGTCCCGCCAGCAATGAGGAAGGAAGGAGGTGGGCGGGATGTTACGTCCCGCTCATCTCCGCCCCTCCGCTTTGATTGGGTGGCGCTTAGTGACGTCGGTGTGACGCTGAACGAACCTCCCCCTAAAGGGGGCTTTACACGCTACGACATCGCTAATGCGGAGTCGTTAGGGTCACGGATTTTGTGACGCACATCCGGCCGCATTAGCGATGTTGTTGCGTGTGACACCGATGAGTGATTTTGCATCGTCGCAAAAACGTGCAAAATCGCTCATCGGCGACATGGGGGTCCATTCTCGATTATCGTTACTGCAGCAGTAACGAAGTTGTTCCTCGCTCCTGCGGCAGCACACATCGCTGCGTGTGACGCCGCAGGAATGAGGATGCTCCCCTACCTGCCTCCCGGCCGCTATGCGAGGGGAAGGATGTGGGCGGGATGTAACGTCCTGCTCATCTCCGCCCCTCCTCTTCTATTGGGCGGCGGTTCAGTGACGCAGCTGTGACATCACTGTGATGCTAAACGAACCGCCCCCTTAGAAAGGAGGTGGTTCGCCGGTCACAGCAACGTTGGCGGGCAGGTAAGTATGTGTGACAGGTCTGGGCGATGTTGTGCAACACGGTCAGCGATTTGCCCGTGTCGCACAACCGATGAGGGCGGGTGCCCACGCTAGTGATATCGGGACCGATATCGCAGCGTGTAAAGTAGCCTTTAGAAAGGAGGTGGTTTGCCGGTCATAGCGACGTCGCTGAGCAGGTAAGTGCGTGTGACGCTGGAGTAGCAATAATGTTTGCTACGGCAGCGATCACCACATATCGGCCGTGCGATGGGGCCGGGTGCTATCACGCTCGACATCGCTATCATCGGCTACCTATGTCGCAGCGTGTAAAGCGGCCTTTAGGCTAGAAATCTGCGTCAGTCTATGTGACAATAACATTGAGACTCCTCACATCACACACACTGCTCACTGTAAGGATTTTATGTGCCGGTGGCGAGATCTTCAGATGTTTGACCACAAGAATGTGATTTGTAGTCATGCTGGCACGTGCCAACTAAATGGTTGCAGCTTTGCTCAGTACGTGTTTTGAGCGAGAGCAGACATGTCTAGTCAGAATGAGCCCGGGAGTATGCAAATCCTATCCTTGTGGGCACACACACATCGATCCTGGAGCAGGCTTTGGCAATCTTTACAGTGAGCAGTGTGTGTGATGTGAGCTTTTACAAGAATATAGTCACATAGATTGACTGCAGATTTCTAGCACTAGACCCGACAACCCCTTTAAAGGATTTTGGGCCACAAATCTAGGCTTGCCACAGATAGTGATGCCTTATATAAAAACTAGCTCCTGGCATCAAAATGTGTGAAAGCAACCATAGTTTATTTATTTTAATATCTTGACACTGATTCCATAAACTCACAATTATGGTGAGGAATGGAAGTGTGATGGCAAAGGTTTTCTTATTTATGACAAGCTTTGTCATGCGTTACACACAAAATCTTACTTCAGGATCATTTGGGGTCTCACCTTTGCTTGATGCTGGTCCCATTATGCTATGTGCACACGCTGCATTTTTCGCATCATTTTGGCTCATTTTTCAAATGCGTTTTTGGTCTAAAAAATGCATGACTCTCCTTCCCCAGCAAAGTCTATGAGTTTTCATTTTTGCTGTCCGCTCAGTGCTGTTTTGTTTTAGGTGCGTTTTAGTGGTGACCACAAAGATGCAACTGTGACGCCCTGGCCTAGCCAGGTAGTCACAGACATAGAACACACACACACCCCTTCCCTGGACAGGTCACACCAGTCACACATTCAAACCCTTGTTGCCACCCTCCAGGCTTGATGTCCACACCAGGTGGGGTGGAGCCAGACAGTTGGCCCCGCCCACCGAGGAGCTCACAGGCTTGGAGGCGGGAAAACAGTCTAGTCTAGAGAGTCCAGTTGTGGGCAGTGGAGAGTGAGGAGTGAAACTGTTTGTGTCTGGGTTGGAGCCCAGGCACGCCCAGCAAGGTCAGCAGACGGTGGTGGCCGTCTGCAGGAGTTGGTGACGGTCAGCGGAACCGTAGGACCGGAGTCGGGCGGGGGCCTGCCGGTACCGAACCGGGGATCCGATTGGCCGATTGGAGACAAGCACTAGGCAGGGTACTCAGACCCCGACTAGGCTTAAAGCCAACCTTTAGTCAAATTTCCTGATTTCAGTATGGACCTCAGGGGTTCATTCCCACCCAAGTCCCGATTGAAGGCAACAGCCCAACCATACCGGATAATCGCCACCGCCAAGGGCCAGAGATCCAAAGGGCCAGCGTCTGCGGGCAAACGGGCTCCTCCGACAGGTATTTGCTGTGTGCCCACTTTGATGCCAGTTCTGATGCCCAGAACCTGTTTGGGCCAGGCTGGAGTGATCTGAATTTGATGTGTGGCATCACTAGGTATGTAAATGTGGTGTGAGATCAGTGGCCAAAGCCATTTAACCTTTCAAAAACATCAGTTACTTATTCAAATCTATGAAAACTGGGTTTTTGCCCACTTTGATGCCAGTTCTGATGCCCAGAACCTGTTTGGACCAGGCTGGAGTGATCTGAATTTGATGTGTGTCATCACTAGGTATGTATATGTGGTGTGAGATCAGTGGCCCAAAGCCATTTAACCCCTCAAAAACACCAGTTACTTATTCAAATCTGTGAAAATTGGCTGTGTGCCCACTTTGATGCCAGTTCTGATGCCCAGAACCTGTTTGGGCCAGGCTGGAGTGATCTGAATTTGATGTGTGGCATCACTAGGTATGTAAATGTGGTGTGACATCAGTGGCCCAAAGCCATTTAACCCCTCAAAAACACCAGTTACTTATTCAAATCTGTAAAACTGGGTTTTTGCCCAATTTGATGCCAGTTCTGATGCCCAGAACCTGTTTGGGCCAGGATGGAGTGATCTGAATTTGATGTGTGGCATCACTAGGTATGTATATGTGGTGTGAGATCAGTGGCCCAAAGCCATTTAACCCCTCAAAAACACCAGTTACTTATTCAAATCTGTGAAAATTGGCTGTGTGCCCACTTTGATGCCAGTTCTGATGCCCAGAACCTGTTTGGGTCAGGCTGGAGTGATCTGAATTTGATGTGTGGCATCACTAGGTATGTAAATATGGTGTGAGATCAGTGTCCCAAAGCCATTTAACCCCTCAAAAACACCAGTTACTTATTCAAATCTGTAAAACTGGGTTTTTGCCCACTTTGATGCCAGTTCTGATGCCCAGAACCTGTTTGGGTCAGGCTGGAGTGATCTGAATTTGATGTGTGGCATCACTAGGTATGTAAGTGTGGTGTGAGATCAGTGACCCAAAGCCACTTAACCCCTCAAAAACACCAGTTACTTATTCAAATCTGTGAAAATTGGCTGTGTGCCCACTTTGATGCCAGTTCTGATGCCCAGAACCTGTTTGGGTCAGGCTGGAGTGATCTGAATTTGATGTGTGGCATCACTAGGTATGTAAATGTGGTGTGAGATCAGTGGCCCAAAGCCATTTAACCCCTGAAAAACACTGGTTACTTATTCAAATCTGTGAAAACTGGGGTTTTGCCCACTTTGATGCCAGTTCTGATGCCCAGAACCTGTTTGGGCCAGGCTGGAGGGATCTGAATTTGATGTGGGGCAACACTAGGTATGTAAATGTGGTGTGAGATCAGTGGCCCAAAGCCATTTAACCCCTCAAAAACACCAGTTACTTATTCAAAACTGTGAAAATTGGCTGTGTGCCCATATTGATGCCAGTTCTGATGCCCAGAACTTCTTTGGGCCAGGCTGGAGTGATCTGAATTTGATGTGTGGCATCACTAGGTATGTAAATGTGGTGTGAGATTAGTGGCCCAAAGCCATTTAAGCCCTCAAAAACACCAGTTACTTATTCAAATCTGTGAAAATTGGCTGTGTGCCCACTTTGATGCCAGTTCTGATGCCCAGAACCTGTTTGGGCCAGGCTGGAGTGATCTGAATTTGATGTGTGTCATCACTAGGTATGTAAATGTGGTGTGAGATCAGTGGCCCAAAGCCATTTAACCCCTCAAAAACACCAGTTACTTATTCAAATCTGTAAAACTGGGTTTTTGCCCACTTTGATGCCAGTTGTGATGCCCAGAACCTGTTTGGGCCAGGCTGTAGTGATCTGAATTTGATGTGTGGCATCACTAGGTATGTAAGTGTGGTGTGAGATCAGTGGCCCAAAGCCATTTAACCCCTCAAAAACACCAGTTACTTATTCAAATCTGTGAAAATTGGCTGTGTGCCCACTTTGATGCCAGTTCTGATGCCCAGAACCTGTTTGGGCCAGGCTGGAGTGATCTGAATTTGATGTGTGGCATCACTAGGTATGTAAATGTGGTGTGAGATCAGTGGCCCAAAGCCATTTAACCCCTCAAAAACACCAGTTACTTATTCAAATCTGTAAAACTGGGTTTTTGCCCACTTTGATGCCAGTTCTGATGCCCAGAACCTGTTTGGGCCAGGCTGGAGTGATCTGAATTTGATGTGTGGCATCACTAGGTATGTAAGTGTGGTGTGAGATCAGTGGCCCAAAGCCATTTAACGCCTCAAAAACACCAGTTACTTATTCAAATCTGTAAATCTGGGTTTTTGCCCACTTTGATGCCAGTTCTGATGCCCAGAACCTGTTTGGGCCAGGCTGGAGTGATCTGAATTTGATGTGTGTCGTCACTAGGTATGTAAATTTGGTGAGAGATCAGTGGCCCAAAGCCATTTAACCCCTCAAAAACACCAGTTACTTATTCAAATCTGTAAAACTGGGTTTTTGCCCACTTTGATGCCAGTTCTGATGCCCAGAACCTGTTTGGGCCAGGCTGTAGTGATCTGAAATTGATGTGTGGCATCACTAGGTATGTAAGTGTGGTGTGAGATCAGTGGCCCAAAGCCATTTAACTCCTCAAAAACACCAGTTACTTATTCAAATCTGTGAAAATTGGCTGTGTGCCCACTTTGATGCCAGTTCTGATGCCCAGAACCTGTTTGGGCCAGGCTGGAGTGATCTGAATTTGATGTGTGGCATCACTAGGTATGTAAATGTGGTGTGAGATCAGTGGCCCAAAGCCATTTAACCTTTCAAAAACATCAGTTACTTATTCAAATCTATGAAAACTGGGTTTTTACCCACTTTGATGCCAGTTCTGATGCCCAGAACTTGTTTGGACCAGGCTGGAGTGATCTGAATTTGATGTGTGTCATCACTAGGTATGTAAGTGTGGTGTGAGATCAGTGGCCCAAAGCCATTTAACCCCTCAAAAACACCAGTTACTTATTCAAATCTGTGAAAATTGGCTGTGTGCCCACTTTGATGCCAGTTCTGATGCCCAGAACCTGTTTGGGCCAGGCTGGAGTTACTTCAGTTTGATTAGAGGCATCACTAGATATGCAATTCTGGTGTTAGATCAGTGGCCCAAAGCCATTTAACCCTTTCACCAACATACTTTGGTGCCCACTTTGATGCCCATTTTTATGCCAGTTTTATAATTTTTGCAGCTGATTTTGAGTGTATTTATATTAGGGCTCATCAGTGCATTGTATTTTATTATTGTGATGTGTTATTTTTGTTGTTAAATGCATAAAAAACTGAAAAAACTAAATTGCCGAATAAGAAACTGACGAATAAGAAACCAACTTCAGCCCCGAATAAGAAACTGGACGAATAAGAAACCAACTTCAGCATCGTATTGTGGTCCATGTACAGATCATAAAATAACGCCCATCTAAATCCAGCCTTAATAATCAGATTTATACTTGACTCCGTGCATCTCTTGTATGCTTGTATTGATGCATCTCTTTTGCTGTATGCTTGTTTGGATGCATCTCCTTTGTTGCCGTGTACTTTCACTATAACATAAGCTTAATAAGTTAGCATTATATTGTTAATTATTAGAACATACATGACATAATTTATTTAAAAGCTGATTTTTTTTTTTTTTCTTTCTTTTTTTTCTTTAAACATTTCCGCTTAGGTTATGATTTCTATGTTTTATCACAGAATTGTGAAATGAGGGACTTCTCTGTTTAGGCCATTAAATTCTTAGGCGTGTGATGCTTCAGTGTTGGACTGAGCTGCCAAGAGCACACCAGTAAGGCCCCTTTCACACGTCAGTGATTCTGGGACGTTTGTGCTTTTTTTTTAAACGTACCAGAATCACTGACATACGCAGACCCATTATAATGAATGGGTCTGCTCACACGTCAGTGATTTGTCACTGCACGTGTCTCCGTGCAGCGTACCCGCGTGTACGTGATTGCTGCACGGAGACATGTCCATTTTTTTCTGGCATCACTGATGTTCCACGGACCACGCAGTGGTGTGGTTCGTGAAACACGTGCCAGAA
The DNA here is from genome assembly GCF_048569485.1 of Anomaloglossus baeobatrachus. Classification (NCBI taxonomy): domain Eukaryota; kingdom Metazoa; phylum Chordata; class Amphibia; order Anura; family Aromobatidae; genus Anomaloglossus; species Anomaloglossus baeobatrachus. The sequence goes on from NC_134360.1 coordinate 69,575,226, forward strand.
AAAAACGTGCTTTTAAAATTAAAAAACATTTTAACTCACCCGGCGTCCAGCGATGTCCTCTGCAGCCCGTTCTCCCTGCTGCTTCTGAGCCGGCTGATTACTGTCGCGCATATTCATTATGCGCGACACAGCCGACCCGGAAGCAGCTCCTGCAGGGGTCACCGCCGGCCGGATGCTGCGTCGCGGGAGCGATCAGCACCATGGAGAGCGGGAGCAGGCGCAGGTGAGTGAATCTCTAAGTGCAATCACGGGCCACGGAGAACGGAGCCCGGATTGCACTTAGACAACCCACGTGTGCCGTGATTTTTGGCACACGCAGGGACATGTGCGTGTTTTACACGCCAGTGAAAAACGTCTGTGTTTTTCACTGACATGTGAAACGGGCCTTATACTAACTCTGTGGGCCCATTGTTCAGCTAGCCTCATTCACACATCTATCTGTACTTCTATGGAATAAAAGTACACTAAACGACGTCGCTGTTACGTCACCATTTTTTGTGACTTAGCAGCGACCTTGTAAGTCGCTGTTATGATCGCTGCTTAGCTGTCAAACACAGCAGCCGAAGCAGCGATCATAACGACACGCGTCGCTGTGCTGCAACATGTGCAGAGAGCAGGGAGCTGCGCACACTGAGCGCTGGCTCCCTGCTCTCCTAGCTACAGTACACATCGGGTTAATTAACCCCATGTGTACTGCAGCTACATGTCACAGTGCAGAGAGCAGGGAGCCGCGCACACTGCTTAGCGCTGGCTCCTTGCTCTCCTAGCTACAGTACACATCGGGTTAATTACATGATGTGTACTGCAGCTACATGTGCAGAGAGCAGGAGCCGGCGCTGGCAGCGTGAGAGCGGCGGAGGCTGGTAACGAAGGTAAATATCGGGTAACCACCTTGGTTACCCGATGTTTACCTTGGTTACAGCTTACCGCAGCTGCCAGATGCCGGCTCCTGCTCGCTTCATTTCGTCGCTCTCTGGCTGTCACACACAGCGATCTGTGCGTCACAGCGGGAGAGCGACGACCAAAAAATGAAGCTAGACATTCAGCAACGAGCGGCGACCTCACAGCAGGGGCCAGCTCGTTGCTGGATGTCACACACAGCGACGGGACGCCGCTGCAACGTCACAGAAAATGGTGACGTAGCAGCGACGTCGTTGTCGCTGTGTGTGACACCACCTTTTATGCACTGAGTAGTTTGTTGTTGAAGGAATAATGTGATGCTGCTTTTTTTTTTTTTTTGTACATAGTGAAGAATGTGATTGGGCCAAATACTGCACATATTGGTGGGGGTACGTGGCTCACTGCAGCACAAGGGCCCACCGGGGAACTCTCCTGCTCCCCTGTGGGCCAGTCCGAGCCTGTGACAAATTGTTTGTTCAGTCAGGATCTATTTCTTTACAGATACAGTATCTTTCTGTGCACTACAGAATAAGCCACTGATTTGTCCCATGATGGTTCACAAAGACACAGCTTTGTTTAGAAAGACACGGCTGTCCAAAAAAAGCTGTGTAGAGAACTTATGCAGACAATATGGTGTAATCATTAGAATCAGCTTCATTTTCACTTTCTTTCACAATAATCAGTAAAGTGAATTCCGGAAAAGAAGGCGACAAGGGGAGGGGACAAGTAAGTGCTAGCGGTGCGGTGCTTCTTGAAATCTTGTCATGTACTGCCCCCTCAGGTCCCACACAACCATACCCATAACCATGTGTCATACAACATGAATATTTCCCAAGATGTAAAGTGCATTTAGTAATGTGATCTGAAGGGTATATAAAATAAACAAACAAATGAGTTATAATAGGAGCTTTAATATTAAGAGTACTAATAGCTGGTTCTCCTTCAGATAGCTCCTTCACTCCTTAGCTACAGAACTCTTAAGGCCCTGTGCACACGTTGCGTTTTTGATGCGTTTTTTTTAGGGGTCCAGTTTGTGGCCCAAATCTGCATGTCTCTGCATTTTCCCCTGCGTTTTGTAGCCATTGATTTCACTAAAAAAACGCATGGCACAAAAATGCTCAAAAAATACTTGTTTTTTAGTGCGTTTTTCTGCCACAAGGTGCATATTTTTCTGCTCCAAAAACTCAGCGTGTGCACCTAGCTTTATATTGGCCCTTCAGTGCATGATAGTGCATACTGTATATCGTATTTATTGCTTAATGTATGGATTGTCTTATGTGTAGCTCATAAGTTCTACACCGTTAATAAAACATCACTCTCAAGAAAAAAAAAAGAAATGTGATTTCTTGTCCTGATGGAGACCTAGATCTCTGAAACGCATTGATTTATAAATATCACATTCCTGCATTGCCATCTGGAACGTCTTCAGCAGCACGGCATTAACCCCTTCTTTCCCTGAAGTTTGATTGCCAGTCCACGCGGGGCATTTTTGAATGTGTGGTTCAGTGGTTGTATCTTCTCACAACTCAACAAGGTGAGCCTTATTGCATTCATACAGTTGTGATCAAAAGTTTAGATACCCCGGTATATTTTTGGCTTTCTTGGCCATTTTTCAGAGAATATGAATAACACAAAATCTTTTTTTTTCCCACTCATGGTTAGTGATTGGGTGAAGCCATTTGTCAGTCTATATAATTTTTTTTTTTTTTTTTCTCTTTTTAAGTTATGACAACCAAATGACCTTCATCAAAACTTAACATACAATGGTGATTTTCTCCTGATAAGGCCCCACTCACACTTGCGCTATTTTGACGCAAACGGAATCCGTCAGTAATGTAGTACAGTTAATTTATTTACAGTGGAAGCGCGACACCATGTGGACACAAGCGGGTACTGCATGACACACACACGCCATAGTAACGTGCTTCCACTGTAAATAAATGAACTGTACTACATTAGTGTCGGATTCCGTTTGCGTCAAAATAGCGCAAGTGTGAAACTAGCCTAACACGCACAGACGTTGACACAAATGGGATTGAATGGCTAATATAGGTAACATCCTCACCTGTGACCTGTTTGCTTGTAATCAGTATGTGTGCATAAGGCTGCTTTCACACCTCCGGTTTTTGCTATGCGGCACAATCCGGCACTTTGCATGAAAAACGCAACCGGTTTATTTTGCTGCCGGTTGCGTTTTTCCTGCATAGACTTTAATTAGTGCCGCATTGTGCCGCATGGCCTTGCGTTTGGTCCGGTTTTTGCCGCATGCGTCAGATTTAGCGGATGCGGCGGCCGGATGGAAAGTTGCCTGGCACGTTTTTTTGTGCGGCAAAAAAAAACGCATCGCGCCGCATCCGGCTGATGCAGCGCTTTTCTCAATGCATCCCTATGGATGCCGGATGCGGCGCGATGCGGCAAAAACCGCATCCGGCCGCCGCATGCGATTTTTGCCACTGCGCATGCTCAGTAGCATGCCGCAAGCAGCAAAACCCGGACGGGCCGCATGTAAAAAACTTATGCAAAGGATGCGGTGTTTTCACGGCATCCGTTGCATAGGTTTCACAGCCGGATTGAGCCGCACGGCTCAAACCGGATGTGTGAAAGCAGCCTTAGCTGAGTAAGTTTCTCGGATCCAGACAGACTCTTGCATCTTTCATCCAGCCACTGATAATTCTGGATTGTGAGTCATGGGGAAAGCAAAAGACGTGTCAACAGATCTACAGGAAAAGACAGTTGAACTGTAAAAAGCTATGTGCGCACTTACCGGATTTTGCCGCTGATGTTTTGCTGCATGTTTCGCTGCAGAAAATGTTCATAACATCTCTGCAGTGAATCACCAGCAAAACCTATGGAAAAAAAAAATCCTGTGCGCACTGGGCGGATTTTGACAGCTGCATGTTTTGCTGCGGGATTCCCGCAGCAAAAACAATTGCATGTCAATTCTTTTCCGCACGTCGCTGCGGGATTTCACTCCATTGACTCCAATGTAATCGTGAAATCCCGCAGGGAATAACGCAGGCAGCAAATTCTGTGCGTTTTCCTGCGTTATTCCCTGCGGTATTTCGCGGTTTACCTCCGGTAATGTACATCGCTGCCTGCGGTTTTGCAGGGAAGTGATGTCACTACAGGAAGAGGAAGCCGTGCAGAGAGTAAACACGCAGATCACAGACACGCAGATCACAGACACGCGCAGAGACAGGCGCGCGCGCAGAGACAGGCGCGCGCGCACAGAGAGACGCACAGTAAGCAAACGGAAATATAGAAAACAAAACACGTGGGCTCCGCTGTATATTTACCGTCCAGCCGAGGTAAGCACACAGTGGCGTCCCGGTATTCTCTGGCTGGGGAGGGCGAGGGGCAGGGTTAATGTCCCCTGCCTCCCTCCCACCTCCCGCAGCCGAGAATATCAGCCGCAGCTGCCCCGGGACTGTCGCATGCATTATGCGGCACTACCGGAGTGTCCCCGGCTCTTCCTGCTGTTGTGTAGCAGTGGCAGTCAGGGTAATACAAGGAGTTAATGGTGCAGGCGCTGCAGAGGGGAGGGAGGGATTTATCTCCCGCTCTCCTCCATTGCCGGCTATTGAGATTCTCACCCTGCACTCACGGTACACCGGTGTACTGCGCGTGCAGTGCGTTTTTTTTTTTTTTTTTTTTTTTTTTGTTTTTTTTGTGTTCCCCTCGCCCCATAAACTTGAATGAGTGCGAGAGAAAACAGGATCGCACTACAGTCGCAGCATGCTGCGATTTGTTTTCTCGGTCTCATTAGGGCTGAGAAAATAATCACTCATGTACGCTGACACACAGGCTAATATTGGTCCAAGTGGAATGCTTTTTTTTCCTTACCCAACAAATAATCAATATAGAGCTGGTGGAGCAGTGTTTCTCAACTCCAGTCCTCAAGACCCTCCAACAGGTCATGTTTTAAGGTTTTCCTCAATATTAGACAGGGAATAATTCCATCACCGATGCAACATTAATGAAATCCTGAAAATCTGATTGAGGAAAACCTAAAAACATGACCTGTTGGTGGGTCTTGAGGACTGGAGTTGTGGTAGAAGCTGCCCTCATCGGGTCATGAGTCACAATCTCTAATAGCAGAAATGGCTGCAGCAGACCCACGTGGAATCAGCAGAAAGTCGGAAGAAGAAAAAGGGAAATCCGTGCTCCTGTTGAATCACAAAGGACCAGGATGAAGATGAGGAGTGATTTATGTTATCGCGTTTCAGAGCCAAAAGCTCCTTCTTCAGGCCATTTCACATTAATGTGATTTGTGGTCATTCAACCGCAGCGCAGACTTGCCCATTGCTTCTGCCGACTTTCTGCTGTTTGGGAAACTCGGCATGTCCAGCAGCCTGATGTTCGAGCCCATCCCTTGCATGTAAACTTTAGCTAAGTGTTCAAAAATGGTTTGACTTACCAAAAATAAACCTAGATTGAAACAGTAAATACTATAAAGGGAAGTAGAAGAAGGAAGTGTCACTGTGTGTGTAGTGACATAACATGAAGCTTGTAGGCTTTATGCAATATCTACGACAGTGCCTCAAACTGTCAACTGTCTCTTCATATGCACAAAAGGAATCTTTTCGGTCCCCAAAGGCTCCAGGGTCCAGTAACCCCTGCACCCAGCATATAGGTTCATACTTTTTCTGGCTGCACTACACTTAGTAAAGATCGCTGCAGATTTAACCAAACAAACACATATGGAAGGATATATAGCGCCCCTGAAGCAATCAGGGAGCTACAATGTACTGCATCCCCACCAGGATGCAGGGCCTACCCCCTAGGGACCCAGAAGACCAGTGCCGGTAACAACCAAACACTCCAGATAATCCCTGTTTTTCCCCAAATCCCCCATAAACTGGTACCAGGCTAGGGTTGGACCAATGGCTGGCTGCCTAGAGGTGGATCCAGTCCAGTCTACTAGACGACCAGGTAGGAGGGGCAGACAGTGGATAGACAGTAAGTCGGTGACAGGGAGAGAGGAAGGACTGTCAAGAGTGTAATAGTGACCTGAGAGCCCAAGCGGTTAGTTGCCGGTTGAGTACAGTAGAGTGCTCCCGGAACTACGCACCAACGGGGTACAGAATCCTAGGTCAGGCAAATGCTCCAGGCAGACCTGATAAAATCTGCACAGTGAGGGGACCATCAATGACCTCACTGACCTTGAAGTTCGGGACATCACCAGAGACTCCAACCCCACAGGGTTATCGCTAACGTCATACGGACTCCTATTAAGAAACTACCAGGAGGGGATCCCCAGCCGCTCCAAGCCACGGGGACCCACCAACCAAAGACACGTGCAGGTGAAAGAAGCCACCAGGTCACTAAAGCGGCACTGGGACTAAGGGGACCTGCAGTTGAGACCAGCAGGCCTCGGGTGACCAGTTTCCAGCTTACTTTGAGTAAAGGAACCAGTTACACTGCCACCCTTTGTGTGGTCTACCTTCTTTAAACACCCATCTGCATCACCTATCCTCTGGGGCCTGGCCCTACTTGCAGAGGGCCTAACATCCTGGCTGCCACTAACACCAGCCCCAGTAGTGAAAACTGTGTAGAGGCGGCTCCATCCCCATAGCTGCAAGTGGCGTCACATGTGAACTTTATCAAAATCCCCTGTAAATATTCCCCTTTTAAAAAGCACCCAGGGCACGGACCGGGCAACGGCCACCAAAGTGACATTCCCCAGATATACACCACCCGGGACTGAGTACCCCATAACCCTGGGCGACACCGATACCACCAGGGACACTTATTGACTGCCAAGTGCTGTTTTCAGCTTTTTCCACAGCCCTATACAAAATGAACGGAGTGGTGGTTCGGCAGCCAACCTACCGCTTCGTTTTGTAAAGGGAATAAAAGTGTCCTGTCTGGGGCAAACATTCTCCTTCTGCAGATCAGTGGTTGGACTCCCACCAACTAATAAGTGATCACCTATTCTGTGTATCAGTGGACAACCCCCTTTTAATACACCTAAAACCTTTATCATTAAAAAAAAAAAGGTCATCCAGGACTTTGGCTATTTTTTTTCGTATGGGGTAAAGAACTTATGAGCAGGTAGTTGCTGAGAATTAGCCTTTTCTGGTTCCTCTCTGCCAGCTCTAAGCAGTGACTGTCCTGCTTCCTTTGACCTCTGGTCAGCAGAATAGCTCTTCATCTTCTTAGCTGCACTGTCAATGTGGGCATCACTGTCATGATTGACAGCCGCATGCCCACCGGCTTCCTTTGACCTCACGTTAGCAGAATAGCTCTTCATCTTCATGGCTGCTCCGTCAACAGGGAGTCACTGCCACCATCATGCTCAATGACAGCCGACTGTCTACAGTAAGGCCATGGCTCAATGACAGCCGACTGTCTACACTGTAGACTCTACAGTAAGGCCATGGGGAGCTAGCTGGCTATCACCATGACATTGCCAGTGATGCCCTTTCGACAGAGCAGAGCAGAAGAGAACAAGCTGCTCTGCCGACGTATCACCAGAAGCCACAGAATCGTCGGAAGGTGCAGTCTATGACCACTCTGAGCCAGCAGGGATCGCGGCCAACCAGAACAGGCAGGTAATTGTAAGTTGTTAGCCCCATAAAAAAAAAAAAAAAAAGTCCAGGATAACATATTTAACATTATACATTTTATATGGAGCTTGGTCAGTTTGTAGTTTGCTTTTCTATTTGTCACATAGATATTTATTTTTTATTTTTTGTATTATGTTCTTAGTTTCTGTTGATTCATCTCATAACAATAAATTACACAAGTGGTAGATTGTAATAGAATGGAAAGTATGTAGATATGATGGAACCATAGTGACAATTATTTTCCCTGTAGAATAAGTCAGTATTTTCATGTGTGTTGTTGTTGTTTTTTTTTTTTTTTCTTTTTTTTTTCTTCTATTCAATACTAGAACTGGGCTACCGAATAGTTTTTTATGTTGCGGTATGTTGATCTTCATGTGTATATTCCTTAAAAGTAAAAACACACAAATTCTCATAACAAGGAGGATTATAGGGAAGAACTGATCCAAACAACCCTGATCAGCCATACCATACCATACTGTATTGACAAGCTCCATCCATGGACGGCGGGCCGTGATGGCTCCTCACTCCTTCACCAGAGTGTGTGTGTGTGTGTGTGTGTGTGTGTGTGTGTGTGTGTGTGTGTGACTTCGAGGGGGGGGGGGGGTAGATGTGCAACACTTACTGTTTTCTTCGGGTTGGTGTCCATCACCTGCAGCTGGTCCCTGTCGTAGATGCAGTAGACAAAACACATGTCACCAGGGTACTCTTGGCAACCAAAACCTGAACAGTTTTTACCACAGACATGGCCTCACTCCTGACGGTGCTGCGGTTACTGTAATTTTAGGGTACTCCCACTCAACCTATCTTGGATCTAATCCACAAGCTTCTGTGCACCTGTCTTCAATCCCCAGGCTTCTTCTCACTACTGTCTTCTTATAGGCCTCGATGGCTGTCCAGTCGCTTGACTTCCCTAAACCTGCCAGGGTGAGCCGTAGGCTCCGGACCTTTAGGAGGTTACTTCAAGGTTCTCTGACTGGTTCCTGACACCGTGCCACATCTTCACTCCTCAAACTCTTCTGCAGAACTCCCTCTCACCAAACCCATCTCTCTAACCAACCCCTGGCCATCTGTAATTCCTCTTATCTTATCTAACATCTAATCCACCGCTGCTGTTGCCTGACCACTAGGTGGAGCTAGCCGCTACACGGTCCTGACTCTACTACATCAGGGGCCCACACTTCACTAGCAGCAGTCGTCATTTTATCAAATACATTAACAGCATACTTGGTACGTAAAACACATTATCTTCACAACACAGACAAAAAGCATAAAACAGTAGTGGAGTTGTGACCACTTGCTACATACATACTGCCATTTGTTGTCCCTGCAGAATACCTGCAGCTGTTACTATAATGCCAATAAATACTCCTCTGTACTGTTATTTTCCTTCTGCTTCATTTTTCCTCATATTCTCCTGCCTCCTCTCATTCTTGGAGTATCCAGGCTCCTTTCCGGAAATGGAATGTGCCTATTTGGCAAAGATCATTTGTGATGGATGAACGAAGTGGGAATGAAAAAAAGAAATGTTGCTTGTGCATAATAATTAGTACTGATCACGCCCATTAAAAAAAAAAAAAAAAAAATCTGGGCCCCTATAAAAGGTTCCTAGAAGGTTCTCCACAAGCACTGAGAGGAGGGAACATCTCTGACAGTGGAGGGGGCTTATAGCCACAGCTTAGGGGATGTGCACATGTTCAATATTTCCTAAAGCAAATCTTGGCGTGATTGCCAGAAAAACATAGCATAAAATTCAAGCGTTATTGCTTTATTTGTATACTTTTGATCCTTCAAAAAAAAAAAAAAAAATCTGCAAGGAAAAAGTTTTCAGATGCTACTGTAAAATATTGTGTTTTCATCCGCGGCACAAACGTGTGTAAAAGTGTCAAAAACGCATTGTGTGAACGAGCCCTTAAAGAAAAGTCAGCCTCTTTGTACAACTTATGAACTGATTATTTAGAAATGTATCTCTGTACCAGTACATTTTGCTTGCAAAGAAGAATAACATTTGGATCTTTAGGCAGAGAAAATTCTCTTATCCATGTGAACATAGACTTACTCCTAGCAGCTTTTACTGTTTGCAAAAGCTTATCTTGACAGCTTTCTCTATGTATCGTATGTTTGAGATGACATTTATACCAATAATCAAATATTTTTTTTTCCCCATTGCTTTTAGTGCAAACTGAAGACTGCCAACCTTATGTGGACGAGAATATCAGAGTTGTCAAATCCCAAACCTGTATAATTTTGACATCGTGCGGTGGAACGTGCGTAAATAGATACTGCATAATTGGAGGAAGCTTGGATCAAACCCAGGCCTTGTGCATATTGAACAAGTGAGTAGAAAACAAAACAATGGAGGCTTAGTAATTAGTGCTGCTACCTTAAGGGCTGCTTCTCACTTGCGAGTTTCTCGCAGTAGAGCAATGCGAGAAAATCTCGCATAGGAATCGGACACATGTTAGTGAATGATTCAGCTCGCATTTGCAATTTTTTTTTTTTCTATCCCCCCCCTCCCACCCCCAGTCCGAATCGGAAATCGGACTGAGAAAAAAATCGCAGCATGTTGCTTTTTTTTTTGCGAGTTTCCACTGCGAGTCTCTCCAATGCAAGTCTATGGGAGCGTGTAAATCGGATGTCACGGGACGGCACTCACACCATCCTAGTGACATCCGATTTTCTAAATACATTTCTCGCATGTTTCCTAAAACACTGGAAATGAGTGATGTCTCACAATGTCTGGCAATCGCTATTCTCTGTCAGTCGGCCTCTCCCTCTCGCTCTCTATTCTCTCGGTCGGTCTGTCGGTTGGTCACTATCTCTGTCCCTCTCTCTCTCTCTCTGTCCATGTCGGTCTATCCCTCTCCCTCATACTCGCCGATCCCCGATCACCGGCGCGGCGCTGCACGGCGTTCACACTGCTCCGGCAGCTTCTCCTCTTTTGAAAAAGCCGGCCGTTCATTATTCAATCTCGTATTCCCTGCTTTACCCGCCCACCGGCACCTATGATTGGTTGCAGTCAGACATGCCCCCACGCTGAGTGACAGCTGTCTCCCTGCAACCAATCACAGCAGCCGGTGGGCGTGTCTATGCTGAGCAGTAAAATAAATAAATAATTAAAAAAAAAAACGGCGTGCGCCCCCCCCCCCCCCCCCCCCCATTTTAATACCAGCCAGATAAAGCCATATGGCTGAAGGCTGGTATTCTCAGGATGGGGAGCTCCACGTTATGGGGAGCTCCCCATCCTAACAATATCAGTCAGCAGCCGCCCAGAATTGCGACATACATTATATCCGACAGTTCTGGGACTGTACCCGGCTCTTCCCGATTTGCCCTGGTGCGTTGGCAATCGGGGTAATAAGGAGTTAATGGCAGCCCATAGCTGCCACTAAATCCTAGATTAATCATTGCAGGCGTCTGAGACACCCCCAATGATTAACCTGTAAATTAAAGTTAATAAACACACACAACGAAAAATCCTTTTATTTGAAATAATAAACAATAACAAAGACCCTCGTTCACCACTTTATTAAGTACGCAAAAAAACCATCCTTGTCCGACGTAATCCACGGAGGTCCCTCGACGCTCTCGGCTCTGCTACATGAAGGTGACAGGAGCTGCAGAAGACACCGCCGCTCCTGTCACCTCCACACAGCAACTGAGGTGAGCCGCGCAATCGGCTGATGTCAGTCAGGTAACTCGCGGACACCGCTGGATCCTCCAACAGTGACAGCAAGTCACCCGAGTGACAGCGATGAAGTCACAGGTGAGTTGCGGTCACGGTGGGGGGGGGGGAGGATCCAGCTGGCCGCGGGTAACCTGAGTGACGGCAGCGCTAATCGCGCTGCTCAATTCAGTCACTCAGGGGATTAGCGGTCACCGGTGAGTCCTTCACGGGTGACCGCTAATCAGGACGCGACACAGAGCCGCGGCATGACAATGAAGTCGGGTGAAGTTCACCCGAGTTCATTCTGATCGTGCGGCTCTGTCTGTGTCTGCTGTCATCTGCCATTCAGCTCTGCTACATGGCAGTCTGTGGCTGCTGTCAACGGCCATGTAGCAGAGCTGAATGGCAGATGACAGCTGCTGAGAAAAAAAGGATGATACACGGATTGCACACGCACTGCAATCATGAGAAAAATCTCAGGATCGCAGTGCAGTTGCATTGCACTCTGACCTAATGTGATCTAAAATCAGCCGAGTTTTTTTTTTTTTTCAGCCAACTCGGACCGATTTTACTCGCATAGATGTGTTTCCAGCCTTAGGGTAAGTTCACATAGTGCGTTTTTTGGGTGCCTTTTTGGCCTCAAAACTGCATGACTTTGCTTCCCCAGCAAAGTCTGAGTTTTCATTTTTGCTGTCCGCACACAACTCCTTTTTTTTTTTTTTTTTTTTTTTTTTTTTTTTTTTATAAGCTGAGTTTTTGAGCTTAAAAAAAAAAAATGGACATGTCAACTCTTTCCTGCGTTTTTCTGTGTTTTCCCCCCATGCACTGCATTGGAAAAACGCAGAGATGCAAAACGCAGCCAAAAACGCACCAGATTGTGGTAAAAACGCATGCGTTTTTGCCGCTTTTTTTCCCGTGGGTTCGTTTTTAGCGGCCAAAAACGCACAAACGCAGCGCCAAAAAAACGCAGCGTGTGCACATAGCCTTAAGGGAAGGTGTCATCAAAAAAAAAAAATTTCAATAACTGAAAAAAATGTAAAGTATTAATATTTTGTTTTTAATTGAGAAAAATAAAATTTTAAGTTTAATATATTCCACTCTTAAACACTAGGGGGAGCAGCTGCTGAAATACGACTGTAGAGCTACTGTAGAACTAGCTCACATTACAGCTGCAGTAAAAGTGGGCAGAATTTGCTCTCCTGTGTGTGTCACCTCCCCCTCCCAATCTGGGGGTTTCCAAAAGGATAAGAGCTTTAGAATCACAGTGCGGAGCCATTTTGTTGGTGGCCACAAAGTGATTCTAATATGTCTAAAGTGTCACTAAGGCCAGCTGCATAGTACTCCACTGTATCCCAATGCCTCACACTACCTACTGACTGTGTTTCCCAATGCCGCATGCACTCACCTCAGACCTGCGCCTCAGCAGCCTGTCCTGTCAGACATCACAGTACGAGCAGCGGAGGCCCAAGGTGAGCACACGCGGGGAGGGGGGTCCTCGGCAGTGTGCGGGGGGGGCACGGCAGAGTGGGGAGCAGCGTGCCAGGATCATTAACTGTGCAATCACTGTTGCCCGGCGCCGGTACTCGCCCCATCCATCCTGGCGGGTGACAGGAGGAAAGATGGCGCTGATCTCCTCCCTCTGCTGTGATCTGGACAGCCCAGGGGGTGCGTTCATTTCACAGCAGACGCCTTCTATATGTAACTTTTGGGGTCGTATTCCGACCACTGTCCTCTATGCCCAGGGGGCTGCCATAAAGGAGGTGATTAACTGTTGTTACAAACACCAAATCCATGATGGCAGCCCCCAGTGCTTCAGTAAAACTAGAATTAAATAAAAACTAAATAAACAGTGAATTTAATTTTGTATTAAAAACTTTATTTCATAATCACTATTATTTATACAAAAAAAAAAAAACTGTGACACCCTACCTTTTTAAGCCTAAAGGCCCTGTCACACACAAAGAAATCTTTGGCAGATGTGTGGTTGCAGTGAAATCATGGACATATTGTTCCATTTGTACACAGCCACAAACCTGGCACTGATTGTCCACAATTTCACTGCAACCACAGATCTGCCAAAGATTTATCTCTGTGTGTGACAGGGCCTTAACTTAAGGACACACTACACACAGCAACATCGCTAGCGATGTTGCTGGTGAAAGCACCTGCCCCCATCGGTTGTGCGTCACGGGCAAATCGCTGCCCGTGGCGCACAACATCGTTAGTCCCCGCCACACATACTTACCTGCCTAGCAACGTCGCTGTGGCTGGCGAATCGCCTCCTTTCTAAGGGGAGGTTCGGTCTGTGTCACAGCGACGTCACTAAGTGGCCGCCCAATAGAAGCGGAGGGGTGGAGATGAGCGGCTTGAACATCCCACCTCCTTCCTTCCTCATTGCCGGCGGCCGCATGTACGATGTTCCTCGTTCCTGCGGTGACACACATAGCGATGTGTGCTGCCGCAGGAACGACGAACAACCTGCGTCCTGCAGCAGCAACGATATTTGAGATTAGAACGGCGTGTCAACGATCAATGATATGGTGAGTAATTTTGATCGTTAGTGTTAAAATAATATACTTTGATAGCTTACGCAAAGAGTTCATTTAGTCCATACTGATCAATGGGAAATCTTTACCCATCTCTCTTTGGGTCCTGAATGGCAAGGCAGGGGGTGTCATCTCTTAGCCGGACAGCGTGTCTTCATCTTGAAGCACTGGAGTCTTCTGATAGCAGGCAATGTGGAGGAGCCAGCCCTAGCCCCCTCCATCGTGTGTTATATGGCAACTGTCCAAACCTTATAGGGTGTCTTAACTGAACACAGTTCCATGACATAATCTTCTAGAAGCTTCTGGAAGAATATAAATATATCCTTCCATGCTCAGTATATATATATTATATATATATATATATATATATATATATATATATATATATATATATATATATATATATAATATATATATACTGAGCATGGAAGGATATATTTATATTCTTCCAGAAGCTTCTAGAAGATTGTCATGGAACTGTGTTCAGTTAAGACACCCTATAAGGTTTGGACAGTTGCCGTATAACACACGATGGAGGGGGCTAGGGCTGGCTATATAAAATAAATAAAGTTTAAAATAAATAAAGTTTTTATAAGGAATAAGTATTAAAATGCCCATATTGAATATATATATATATATATATATATATATATATATATATATATATATATATATATATATATATATATATATATATATATATATATATATATGTATATATATATATATGTATGTATATATATATATATATATATATATATATATATATATATATATATATATATATATATATATATATATGTATATATATATATATATTCAATATGGGCATTTTAATACTTATTCCTTATAAAAACTTTATTAATAAACTATGCCCTCCAACATAAACAGAACTATGAACTTATATGTCCTACTATAAACTATTTGATAACTAGATGTATTAATTTTAATGTTTTTTACAGTTAGCGGTCGTTCGTGCATTTCACACGCAACGACGTCGCTAACTGGGCCGGATGTGCGTCACTAATTCCATGATCCCAACAACCTCTCGTTAGTGATGTTGCGTGTAAAGCCTCCTTTACACCTTAGATGGTTGTTCGGCCAGCAGATATCTCGGCCGTCTCTCCTATATACAGCAGCACTCACTCTGCTGAGCGTTCTTGAGTCATTTATGAAGTGAACCTCTGCCATCTTTTGGTGGTGGATTATCTCAGGGAGAACAAAAGTATTGACAGTCCGAAATTGGACATACCAGATTCTTATTTCCTTCAACCAGGCTTGGACTGGCCCACAGGAGAACCGGAGAATACTCCGGTGGGCCTCTTTGCAGTAGTACCTCACTTACCCACCCCCAACATAATCAGTAGTTGGCATAATACATTTGTTTTACTGTGTAGCGATAAAAGAAGCATCACATCACTCATTTTACAAACTACCCAGCATATTATTATATAGAACTATAGGTAAATTTGTGAATATAATATTTGCATGTGGTTAACCAGTGGACCCCGAGAGTAAATGTTACTGGTGGGCTCCTGCCACCCCAGTCTAATAATGCCTCCAACAACAATCATCCTCCGTAGGTATTAGCCCGCTTTAACACTGTGCTCCTATCCCCGTTCACTGGTCTGATAGGGGCTTCCGTCTGAACACCCCCCCCCCCCCGCAAAATGGGTGTGCACACCATTTTTGAGAATATACGCTTACTGGAGGCGGACACTCACCTTTTTTCCAGACAGTATCACCGATGGAACCACTGAACAGGGATCTGAACGTAGTGTGAAAGCTTAGACTGCAGGTTAAAAATGTCAATATCAGTGGATTCTGCTGAAATTGGTGTAACCGGTATCGGGGGCTTAAGACATCACATGGCCTGCTGAATTCATGGGACCAGTCACTTATGCAAATTGCCGACATGAGTGGCTTTGTTTGTGTAGCGCCCCTGAATACATCAGGGAACTGCATCCTGTCCCCCAGGGTGCAGGGCCTACCCCCCATAGTTCCAGGTTCCCAACAACGGTGTCACTAACATCCGCACTACAAATCCCAACCACACCTCACACCATGACCTGTACAGAAACACCAGTGGGTTGGTCAAGTTGGAGCACGGCCACCCACCTAGGGGTCAGGCAGACTGGACGGAGGGAGGAAGTGGAGAGCAGAGCAGGGTCGAGAGTTAGCCCTCAGAGTGAGGATCTCGGGAGTTGTACTTCCCAGGGAGGCGACCGGTTGGGTCGCAGACGGTGGTCCGGGACCACAGGAGTTGGGGACCGGTAGCAGTGGCATTGGAAAGGGGTGTGATGGACATGGTCTTGGAGGACTGTCGGCACCAGCAAGACTAAAAGAACTTACCGGTACCGAGAACGGTGGGGTACAGGACGCTAGATCAAGGAAGAGCTTCAGGCTCCTTGATAATTAACCTGTGGAGGATAGTCTCTTTATGAACTTTCCCCAAGAGCTCAGAGATTGAAGGCATCAGCACAACTTGGGGGATAGGGTTCTCCAAAACAACACAACCCACTAAAATCCCAAGTGCCAGCCATCATACACACGGGTAGCAGGCCTCGAAAGCTTCAAGCAGAGGGGCCACAACGGTCAATCAATTTGTGCACGGAGGCAGGGCTCCGGACTTACCAAGTGACACCGGTGGAAGCGGGACCTGGACGGGCTTCCCCGCACAGACTGCGGTACCTAGAGACTTTCTTGTTTACCATCTGTGCGAGTGTCTGCTTATTCCACCTAATCCAGCACTAAGACTACTGCAGTGAGTAACGTGACCCCTGCACCCTGCTTCCCAAGGCCAAGCCCCGGTCACCAAACTCCCACCCTCCCCACTATCCGGGGCCTTCCTTACTTGCGGAGGGACTGACACCTTGCGGCGTTACTCCCCTTTACCTCAACCCGCAAATGGCGTCACAAACATTTATGCCCTGTAAATACCTCCTTACATTTCAGTGGCCGCAAGCCCCCAGGTCCGGAGACTCTCTAGCTACAGCAACCCTGGATCCGAGCAGTTCGACTGTTGCAGGGGCGGCATACCTTCTCCTCTGTGTAGCAGAGAGGTGCAAGAGCTGTTGCTGTTTATATGGAGTAGTCTGGTCCCTAAATTGGATCAGATGAGAGCATGTCATATTTTGTATGTGGACCTGAGGGCCATATGAAAAATAGCCTGTGTGCAATAACCCATAGTCTAATATTGGGTTATTGTGCTCTCTGATTTCCACGATGCAGAATGTGCAGATAGGAGGAAAAAACAGCCTCTGACAACCATCAACGTTGATAAAGTATCTATTGGCATTGGCCACCACCAGTGAGATACTGGCTTGTAAATGTCACCTGTTGATTTTCTCAGAACAATTCAAGAGTACATCTGCAAGGATGTAAACCTGATAAAAGTGGAATACTGACATATGCAGAGCCATAAAGACATCGAGAGACATAAACATGGTTCAAACTTAAGGTGTCACGCTAGGTACGGGGAAGGAGAGATGGGGACACCTGACCAAATTTACTGCTGGTCCCTGGGGTCCCTCATCACCCTAGATACTTTCCACACCTATGCGTCGAGCAGGATACCTGACCCTAGGTATCCCTAGTGCTGGGCCCTAAATAGAGAATAGATGGGATGAGCTCTTCGTCAACCACCCTAAACACTATAGAATACACAAGGCGGACTCACAGGGGGAAAAATAAATTGTTCTGTGCTGATAAATAAAAATGACGCTTAAATTCAATTTTTATTACATTGATATTAAAATCCCAACCAGGTGTATAGCTTAGTAAATATTTCTAAAAATCTTTTCTTCAAAGTGCACAGTAAAAGGGGGAAGATGATACCCCCTCCATTTGATGTGCGGCCATTGTGCTGGGGGCTGGATCCATTGCTGGCCACGTGCTGGGGGCTGGATCCATTGCTGGCCACGTGCTGGGGGCTGGATCCACTGCTGGTCAAACACGTTGAGGTGTTTTTGTCCATGAGAGGCTCCAAACTTGCATTTAATCTATATCATTCATTTTTGGAAAGTTATAAGTACCATCTAATTTTATCTACTCTGTATCCGCCGAATTTGTTGTCTTTTGACGACAGCACTGTGCACTTTACTGTATCATGGCACTTTATTAGGTACTGCACTTTTTTCTGCAGGATTATACAGGGATAGGTTGGGTAAGTCTACAGTGAGCGGGGGCGCCATTACATATTATAGGGTGCCGACCTCCACTGACATTGTAAAACTGTAGGAGGGAAAAAAGCGCAATAGGGTCTTACCCGGTATGAGGGTAAACAGACAAGACAAAGAAGCACTCACCTGGTGAGGTTGTGCCAGTCACAACCCCTTATGATAGCCTGTGAGTACCTGGTGGTTTAGCTGCAGCCCCGGGAGAGGAATTTTGTATCACACAGGTAGAAGAGAAGACCGGGTTTATGCCGCGCTAAAAACCACTGATGCGTGTAAATTAAAAGATTTCCTTTTTATTGGACTGTTCCTACGCGTTTCAGAGACATCCGTCTCCTTCCTCAGGAAAAGAAATCATATCAAATTCTTTCTTTTCCTGAGGAAGGAGACGGATGTCTCTGAAACGCGTAGGAACTGTCCAATAAAAAGGAAATCTTTTAATTTTCACGCATCAGTGGTTTTTAGCGCGGCATAAACCCGGTCTTCTCTTCTACCTCTGTGATACAACAGACCTCCACTGACAGGAAGGGCACAAGAAGGAGAGACTCGAACAGGGCCAGTATCATCTTCTCCCTTTTTAATGTGCACTTTGAAGAAAATTTTTTTAGAAATGTTCACGAAGATCTACACCTGGTTGGGATTTTAATATTAATCTAATAAAAATTAATTTTAAGGGTAATTTTGATTTATGATACACCTACTTACTGCCCTCTGCAACGGAAAAAAGTATTGAAATCTGTGCTGATTTAGTTTTATATTATAAAAAGAGAAGTATCTGCTGATGGCTGTCTGGCATTTAGAAATACGTGGGGGCTGAATGACCTATTGCATCAGCACTCGTGAATTTCTAGGTTCCCCGTCACACCTTGTACCGGTGAGGGCTGTAGGAGATGACGGGGGTGAATCAAACAGTTACAGATTTTGAGTCTAGTTAAAAATCTATTTACTAGGCTGTACAAAGCCAGTAAAAATGTAAAGTTGTAAAGAAAAGGATGTTTGATAAGGTGTGTGTGTGTGTGTGTGTGTGTGTGTGTGTGTGTATATATTATATTATATTATATATATATATATATATAATAAAATATATTACACTCTTACAATAACACAGTGTAATATTTATAAACATGGCCTATGCTGTTAATTACCTAAATTCAAAGCTAAAAAATAAAAATAAAAAGCTTGGCGTGTTTCAAATATTATTTTTGCAAAACAGATATTTATGGGATAACTTACTTATTGCTGGCGGTCTGACCGGTAGACACTCCCGTGATCTTGAAATTGGGGTTTCGGAATTGGGTAACCGGGCTCTGCAGAGTTACAGCTTTCTCGGGCAATCCAATAGACAATAATACTAAATGAGTAATACTAAATGGATACACATCAACCTGGAGGAAAGTCAAAAGTGGGGGCCGCAAGGCTCTGTCCTGTTTAATATCTTTTATAAATGATCTGGCCAATGGAATTATTGGGACACTCATAAAATTTGCAGATGATACTAAGATATGAGGAGTAGCCAATATTAGAGAGGAAAGAGCGGATTCAAAGGGATATAGACACACTCCAACAATGGGCTGAGGAGAACAGAATGGTGTTTAAAAGGGACAAATGCAAAGTCCTACGTCTGGGTAAAAGAAATGTAAAAAGTGTGTGTGTATATATAGTATGGGAGTAATAGAACTAGGTGATAGCACCGGGGAAAAGGACTTAGCATAATAGTGGATCCCAGATTCAACATAAGCCAACAATGCAGAGCTGCAGATACAAAGGCCAACAAAATTCTGGGATGTATCAAGACAAGCATTGAGTCTAGATCAAGAGAGGTAATTATTCCCCTATACTCTGCCCTTGTCAGACCCCACCTGGATTACTGTGTACAGATCTGGGCGCCCCAATTCAAGAAAGACATCGATATATTGGAGCAAATCCAGAGAAGAGTAACCAAGATGGTAGAAGGTCTACAAACCATGTCATATGGAGACCGGCTAAAAGAACTAGGGATGTTTAGTTTGAAAAAGAGACGGCTGAGAGGAGACTTAACAGCGGTCTACAAATATCTGAAAGGTAGTCACAGTGCAGAGGGAACTACCCTATTCTCATTAGTACAATGAGATGAAACTTAAAGGAAGGAGATTCACATTAGACATTAGGAAAAACTTTCTGACAGTGAGGGCAGTCAGGGAGTGGAACAGGCGACCATGGGAGGTAGAGAGCTCTCCATCAATGGAAATCTTCAAGTGGATACTGGATAAACATATAGCTGGGATGATTTAGGAAAGCCTGCACTCACAGGGGGTTGGCCCTGATGGCCCTTGGTCCCTTCCAACTTTATCACTCTATAATTCTATGAATAGAGCAGAAGTCAATCATGCGCACCTCCAATTAATTCAAGATTGGGCTGCAGAGACCAGTGCCAGGAACACAGGGGATGCCGCCAATCAGACCCCCAGTGATCAGTAAGTTTTATACCCCATACTATGAATAAGAAATAACATTATTTTGAGTATCTCTTTTTAAATATCAATAGCAGCTATTTCAATCATAATATTTGCTTATTTTTTTATATTACAGCCTTTATTTCATCATTGGAGCAAGTATCGTGGTGTTTCTGTTGGTGATTGGTGGTGTCGTCACTTGTTGCTGTAAATGTTGCCTTCTAGCCACCGCATCTAACTGTAAGTGATGCAGCTGAAAAAAGCAAAGATCATATTCTAGTTGTACTTAGCAAAAACCTGTGGACAAACTCCCTTTTAATATGTAATCTGAAGACCGCATACGGCAAGGGTTAACCGAGAAAATTCAGGTATGCCTGCCTTGTCAAGGTCCCACCGGTTGTTTATTTGCTATGTTTGTATAAGTAACAGGACTTAGCATTGCTGGGACTACAGTGTCACATGCACAGCAGTCCGGGATGCCTCCTCCTCTGACACGTCACTATCAATGCTCGAACTTTATAGAGCATGGTGTGGGCGAGGAACCTTTCTCAGCTCTGCTACATGGTTAAATCTAAACATTCATATTGTATTAGAACGGCTGCAGCCAGTAATCAAAGTGATACATCGTTGGATTCAGGATCTCTTTGCCTACATCATGCTGCTCTCAGATAAGGTAGCAAAAACCTACTGATAGATTCCCTTTAACGGGCTTTTGTATGAAATTCGAAACAATGGCGGAATATTTTTTGAAACAGCTCTGCTGTTTTCCACTGTGTGAGGTATTGAATTTCATACCTAAAATTTGAATGGACCTGATCTGCACTACCCCTCTTAGCTCATGGAGAAGATTGGTAGACTTTTGCAGTGAAAGCAACAATGCACTGTACTGACATCTCATTTTCTGACAGTACATCCATGTTTACCTTTCCTTTAATGCCCAAAATTGGGACATTTAAGCCTTATGATCCAGGACTCAGAAAAGCTCCCAAATAGCACGCATAAATTGAGTAGTATTCCCATTTTAAAAAGAATCTGTCAGCAGATTTTTGCTACCTCATCTGAGAGCAGCATAATGTAGGCAAAGAGATACTGAATCCAATGATGTATCACTTAGATTAGTGGTTGCAGCCGTTCTGACACAATTAGAATTTTTAGATTTAGCAATCTAGCAGAACTGAAAGCTGTCACCACCGACACCAGGCTCTCTATAGAGATTGTACATTGACAGTGAGGTGTCAATCAGAGGAGGAGGCGTGTCAGACTGACATTGTAGTCCAGGCAGTGATAAGTCCTGTTGGTTAAACAAACATGGCAAATAAATAACAGATCGGATAAAGACAAGACAGGCATCCCTGAATTCTATGTTTTAACCCTTGCAGCATACTGGCTTCAGCTTACATAGCAAAAAGCTACTGATGGGTTCCCTTTAAGCGCTCTTAGATGCTTGTGCTGGATGATAAATCTGGTGCATTTTATTGACTGTCTAGTCTAGTGTAAGTTTATATCTGCTATTAATTGGCTTACTTTTAGACCATTTTTAAGCCAAAAAAAGTGGAGCATACCTTTTAGAAAATTTGGTATATTTTACAAACATTCTTTGGCTTGGCCCATACTGTGTTTGTGCACATTGTCAGGCACAAACGCTTTGGAAATAGGTGCTTAACAGTGGCCACTATCAATCCATCCACCATGGGAACCTACTGTAATAAAAGGTATATCACATGGTAAGTGCAGTCTACCACGCTTTCCAATACAGTGAAACAAACGGTATGCAGGGCTGCTTCAGATGTCCATGAGATCTAGCATGAACAGTCTACGAGGCTGCTGAATTCGGATAAGGAGACCTGCAGTCAGTCTGAGCATTGCATCCGTATTTCATACGTGTCTGAAACAGCCCTAACGCATGTTTTTGGATGAAAACTATACAATAAGATTAGCTGAGCAAGAAGCGCAAACCAAAGACGTAATCATCGAAAGGTATTTTGGCAAAGTCCCGATTCAGACAAGTATATGAGAAATCGTAGAAAACTTGGACATTTGTCCTTGGTATTGTTGCCCGCCTGCCATCCACGTGTCCATATTTTACATCCATATGACATCTGTATCTATACATTAACATTTTAAAATGTACATGTACAGTTTCTTAGTTTAATAATGGGAACATATTGGTAAAAATTGGATGCTATTTGGATGGTCCCTATGGGATCTGATTTTTTTTTTTTTTTCTGTGCAAACATAACTTGTATGAGTCTCATTCAAAATACGGAGGAGAATAGTACATATTCCAATTGTTCATCTGACCAGCCATCATGAATTATATTGCCTCGGGGATTGAACCAATGACCTCCTGATCTGTTGTGTGATTCCCTTCTTGTCCAGCCACAGCTTTGTCAGTTTGTGACCAAGTGCTGAACTCTTATTTTACCTTCACATGTGCTTCTTTTTCTTATGGTGTGTGGTGGTAGAGTTGAGGACTACTGCCCTCCGTTCAGATGCTGGGCAGTAGAGACCTCATGGATCAACGTTTCTCTCCGGAGCCAATTCTGTCAGGGACTTTTGGGAAAGATTAGGGACATGATGGCGTACAGTCCCTGTCCGTGGTCCTTTGATCTCAGCGGGTTTCTTCTTGCATAGTGAGGCTCTCTGTTTGACTATGACTGAGAGTTCCTTGCGCTTGCGTAATTAGTCCACACTCACATTGGCTAAACGATGCTTGATTTCTGTTGTCGTACAGTGATTAATAAGGGACCCAAGGAAAATGAACACTGTTGACCACTTCTATTTCTTCATTGTTGATTTTTATGTTGACTTCCTTATTGGTGGTAGTCACGATGTTGGTCTTCTGCATCTAAAACTCGGGAGGTACGGGAAGATGAGTTGACATCGCAGTGTGTAAACTGTCTCAGAAAATATATATTTCCATCTGAGGAATCTTTATAACTTAAATGGATATTCTCATGTTATTAATTTGCTTTAGTTAGCATGAAAATAAGAACATTTCTCCTAAAATCTGAGCCACCTCTCTCCAGTTCATTGATTTTCTATGCAGCAGTTAAGGCCCAGTCACACACGATGACTTACCAGCGATCCCGAAAACGATGCGACCTGATAGGGATCACTGGTAAGTCGCTGGGAGGTCGCTGGTGAGATGTCACACAGTCAGACCTTACCAACGATGCAGGAACGATTCAGGTCACAGTAGCGACCTGTATAATTATCTCAGCAGTCACTGTGACCCTGTCACACAGTGTCAAACACAGCGATGTGTCCTGCCCAGCAGGACATCTCCTTTGAAGAAAATGGCCTGGACCATTTGGCAACAACTAGAGATCTCACAGCAGGGGCCTGATCGCTGGTAGGTGTCACACATAACGAGATCGCTACTGCCTCAGCAGCGATCTCGTTATGTGTGACTGTACCTTTTAGCTGCTAACCTCCATGACAGCTTCTGAGCTCTTATCAGTCCTGTAGAACCACTGGCACCCTACATCAACAGTTACCAAAGAAGGTCTCCTAATCACAGCTCTCTCTTTCCTGTGATGTGTGCTTGTTAAATTGCACAGTTATCTCAATATGTAAATAGAGTGATAACAATGTAGACTCAGAACAAACACTGACAGAATGTCACTACAGTGGGGGAAAAAAGTATTGTCAGCCACCAATTGTGCAAGTTCTCCCATTTTAAAAGATGACAGAGGCCTGTAATTGACATAATAGGTAGACCACAACTATGAGAGAAAAAATGAGAAAACAAATTTAGAAAATCACCTTTCTTCATCGTTCCTTATGGGAGACCCAGACCATGGGGTGTATAGCTTCTGCCTCCGGAGGACACACAAAGTACTACACTAAAAAGTGTAGCGCCTCCCTCCGAGCATATACACCCCCTGGATGACCAAATCGAGCCAGTTCAATGCTTTGTGTTCAGGAGGTCACACACACATGCATTCTCTTTTGATTTTTGATTTTAAAGATTTGGAAGAAAAGCGGGTCCAAGCTGGACTCCCGGCATGTCCCTTCTCACCCCACTGTGTCGGCGGTGCTGTTAAGGTTGATTTTACAAGGCTGGAGCCTTACATGCCGCGCTCCTTCACCATCCCTCGGGCTCTGGCTTGAAGTGGGAGCCATCACGGTTCTCACTGCTTTGCAGGAGACCGGTCTCCATCCGCAGCCCTTTCAGGACCCTGCCGGACGGAGCGCTCAATCCTCAGGGACCTGGCCCTGCGTCTCATAAGCTAAGTATTGAGACGTTATTGAGGGGTCCCTTGTACATTTATTGTGGGGAGAGTGTGTTATTTCACTTTGCTGTGATTTCCGGCCGGTTCTCTGTTTTTTTTTTTCCTGAGAACCGCGCCGAGGGTGCCTGCTTGTCGGCCGCATGGAAAAATTTAGGCCCCGGCTTCGGCTGCGGCCTACTTTCGTTTTCACTGCCCCTGCATGTCGGTCATGCAGGGGGACAGTGCGGCACCGCCCACCGGCCGTTCAGCACAGGGGAGGACACTCCTCTCTGAGGAGATGTTTCCCTCCCCTGTATTTCTCCTTGGCCCTCCGGTTCCCGCTCTTGGACTAAACCCCGCCCCCCTCCTCACTCCGGCGCCATTTTATCAGCGTTCACACACTGATCGGCGCTGGCTGCTGCAGCTCTGCAATCTGTCTGGGGGTCCAAGCTGTGGAATCCGGAGGGCACACAAAACGGTCTGGTAAGCCACAACCTCTGGTTGTGGACTTTCTTATACACACTCTGGGGGTCATTCTGAAGGAGTGTGTTCTTTACTGCAGAACCTCCACCTCAGCAGCATGTCTCTCACTAGGAGCAAGGCTGCAAGGCTTTACTCTATATGCACTGCATGTAAGCTCATACTGCCTGAACCGAGCACATATCCACATTGTGATGCCTGCTCTAACATGGTGGTGCCTCAGCCTGGAGTCTCCCCAGGGGTCCCTCCGGCTGCTCCAGCCCCGGTGGCTGAACCCCCGGCTTGGGTAACATCGTTTTCTAAAGCTATCTCCCAGTCCTTTGCCGACTCCATGGGACAGCTGTCCCGGACTCTGCTGACCATGCATCAGCCCCCTTCTCAGGGCGCCTCTGCTGCTCCGACTCGCTCTGCAGAGCTCACAGAGGATTTTTCATCTGTTCCCAGACCCCGTCCTCCTAAACGGAGACGCAGGGACTCTTCTCCTTCCTCGTCCCACGGCTCTGATTCACGAGCTGAATCGCAGGGCAAGGAGGATGCCTTTACTGTGGGCTCGGACGCTACCTCTATGTACCCTATTGATCTAACCGAAGGTGATGCAGATGTTAGTGATTTGATTGCGTCCATTAATTCCGTACTGGACCTCAATCCACCAGTGTCAGTGGAACAAGCCTCTCTGGTAGAAAAACCCCAGTTTACCTCACCTAAGAGAGCAAGGAGTATGTGTTTTTTAACCACTCCAGTTTTCAGGACACTGTGATTAAACCCAGGGCCTGTCCTGACAAACGCTTTCCAAAGCGTAGTTCTGATGACCGTTTTCCTTTTCCACCAGAGGTGGTCAAGGAGTGGGCTCATTCACCAAAGGTAGATCCTCCGGTGTCTAGAATCTCAGCCCGGACAGTTGTATCTGTGGCGGATGGCACCTCACTTAAGGATTCCACTGACCGCCAGGTTGACCTTCTGGCCAAATCTGTATATGAAGCGGCAGGGGCCTCGTTCTCCCCGTCTTTTGCAGCAGTGTCTTAAGTCTCTGCTTCTCTGGCGGAGATGCATTCTCTCACCAGGGACTCTATGCCCGAAATGGTTGCCTTAACTTCCCAGGCTTCGGCTTTTTCATCCTATGCCATGTCTGCCATTCTGGAGGCTTCTCACCGCACGGCGGTGGCTTCCGCTAATTCCCTCGCGATCCGCAGGATCTTGTGGCTTCGAGAGTGGAAAGCAGACGTTTCTTCCAAGAAGTACCTTGCTGGGCTCCCTTTTGCTGGGTCCCGGCTGTTCGGTGAACAACTGGATGAAATTATTAAGGAAGCTACTGGCAGGAAGAGTACTTCCTTGCCACAAATAAAACCAGGAAACCTGTCCAGGGCAGGAACCAGTCGAGGTTTCGTTCCTTTCGTTCCTCTAACTGGTCATCCTCTAAGCCCTCAGCCTCGTCCACTAACTCAACCAAGGATCAAAAACCCAGCTGGCGCACGAAGCCGCGTCCTCAGAAGAACGGAGGAGCCGCTGCCACTAAGGCAGCCTCCTCTTGACTATCTGGCCGCGCCAGCAACATCCTTGGTCGGTGGCAGGCTCTCCCACTTTGGCGACGTGTGGTTTCAACACGTCTCCGATCAGTGGGTGCGCGGGATATCCTCTCCCACGGCTACAGGATAGAATTCTCTTCCAGCCCGCCAAACAGATTTTTTCTGTCCACTCCCCCCTGCTCCAAAGCCGCCGCCTTCTCTCAGGCCGTGGCATCCTTGCAGGCCAATGGAGTAATTGTACCGGTTCCCGCCCAGGAACGGTTCAGAGGTTTCTACTCAAATCTCTTCCTAGTTCCCAAGAAGGACGGTTTCTTCCGGCCCATCTTGGATCTCAAGCTTCTCAACAAGCATGTTCAGGTGCGGCACTTTCGCATGGAATCTCTGCGATCAGTCATTGCCTCAATGACCCAAGGAGATTTTCTAGCATCCATCGACATCAGAGATGCCTATTTGCATGTGCCAATTGCAGTTTTACACCAGCGTTGGCTACGTTTTGCAATCGGAGAGGAACATTTCCAATTCGTGGCTCTCCCCTTCGGGTTAGCCACGGCCCCTCGAGTATTCACCAAGGTCATGGCAGCAGTAGTTGCGGTTCTGCACCTCCAGGGGTTGGCAGTGATTCCTTACCTGGACGACCTTCTAGTCAAGGCTTCATCCAGTGCAGACTGTCAGCGGAGTGTCTCGCTCACTCTCGCCACGCTTGCTCAATTCGGGTGGCTTGTCAATCTGCCCAAGTCCACTCTGACCCCGACCCAGAAACTTACGTACCTAGGGATGCAATTCGAGACTCTGCCGGCACTTGTGAAGCTGCCCTTAGTCAAACAGCAGTCCCTTCATCTGCCGGTGCGCTCTCTGTTGAGGCCCCGCCGTCATTCCATCAGGCACCTCATGCAGGTGCTGGGTCAGATGGTGGCGTCAATGGAAGCGGTTCCCTTTGCCCAGTTCCATCTGCGTCCCCTGCAGCTGGACATTCTCCGCTGTTGGGACAAGCGGACCTCTTCCTTGCACAGGCTAGTGGCTCTGTCGCCACAGACCAGGAGCTCTCTTCAGTGGTGGCTTCAGCCCCTCTCTCTATCCCAGGGACGCTCCTTTCTGATCCCGTCCTGGGTGATTCTCACCACGGATGCCAGTCTATCCGGCTGGGAAGCAGTGTTTCTCCACCACCGAGCACAGGGCACTTGGACTCCGTCCGAATCAGCCCTCTCGATCAATGTGCTGGAAATCGGAGCTGTGCTCCTAGCTCTCGTAGCCTTTCACCACCTGTTGGCGGGCAAGCACATTCGAGTCCAGTCAGACAACGCGACAGCAGTTGCCTACATCAATCTCCAGGGCGGGACTCGCAGCCGCCTAGCAATGTTGGAGGTTCAACGTATCCTTCAGTGGACGGAGGACTCCAAGTCCACCATATCCGCAGTCCACATCCCAGGCGTAGAAAACTGGGAGGCAGATTATCTCAGCCGTCAAACCGTGGATGGCGGCGAGTGGGCCCTGCATCCGGCAGTGTTCCGGTCAATCTGCCGCAAGTGGGGCACTCCGGAAGTGGATCTTATGGCATCCCGGCACAACAACAAGGTCCCGGTTTACGTGGCTCGCTCCCACGATCCTCAGGCCTTGGCAGCGGACGCACTGGTTCAGGATTGGTCCCAGTTCCGTCTGGCCTACATGTTTCCCCCTCTAGCTCTCTTGCCCAGAGTCCTGCGCAAGATCAGAATGGAGGGCCGTCGGGTCATAATCATTGCTCCAGACTGGCCCAGGCGATCTTGGTACCCAGACCTGCTCCGTCTGTCCGTAGAGGTGCCGTGGCATCTCCCGGACCGCCCAGACCTTCTCTCACAAGGTCCATTTTTTCCGCCAGAATTCTGCGGCTCTCAGATTGACGGCGTGGCTCTTGAGTCCTGGATCTTGATGGCTTCAGGCATTCCTTCCGAGGTCATCTCCACTATGACTCAGGCTCGGAAGTCTTCCTCGGCCAGGATTTACCACAGGACTTGGAGAATTTTCCTGTCCTGGTGTCGCTTTTCCGGCCATGCTCCTTGGCCTTTTTTCCTTGCCGACCATCCTGTCCTTTCTACAGTCCGGTCTGCAGCTAGGACTATCCCTCAATTCCCTCAAGGGACAGGTTTCGGCTCTGTCAGTGTTGTTCCAGCGGCGTATCGCCCGACTGGCCCAGGTGCGCACCTTCATGCAGGGCGCATCTCACATCATTCCTCCTTATCGGCGGCCTTTGGATCCCTGGGACCTTAATCTGGTCCTCACGGCCTTACAGAAACCCCCCTTTGAGCCTCTTAGGGAGGTTTCTTTGTTTCGACTTTCACAGAAAGTGGTCTTTCTGGTGGCCATAACTTCTCTCAGGAGAGTCTCTGATTTGGCTGCGCTCTCTTCGGAGTCACCCTTTTTGGTTTTTCACCAAGACAAGGTGGTTCTCCGTCCGACTCCGGACTTTCTCTCTAAGGTGGTGTCTCCTTTCCACCTTAACCAGGACATTTCATTGCCTTCCCTTTGTCCGGCCCCTGTGCATCGCTTTGAGAAAGCGTTGCATACTTTAGATTTGGTGCGGGCGCTCCGGATCTATGTGTCACGCACCGCTGCTCTTAGGCGGTGCACCTCTCTTTTTGTGCTGACCACAGGTCAGCGCAAGGGTCTCTCGGCTTCTAAACCGACCCTAGCACGTTGGATTAGGTCGGCCATATCCGATGCCTACCAATGTACTCGGGTGCCTCCCCCGCCGGGGATTAAGGCGCACTCGACCAGAGCTGTCGGTGCCTCTTGGGCTTTCAGGCACCAGGCTACGGCTCAGCAGGTCTGTCAGGCTGCCACTTGGTCTAGTCTGCACACCTTTTCGAAGCACTACCAAGTGCATGCTCATGCTTCGGCAGATGCGAGCTTGGGCAGACTCATCCTTCAGGCGGCTGTCGCCCATTTGTGAAGTTAGGTTTTGCCTACTTCTCAGTTTTCTGTTTATTCCCACCCATGGACTGCTTTGAGACGTCCCATGGTCTGGGTCTCCCATAAGGAACGATTAAGAAAAAGAGAATTTTGTTTACTTACCGTAAATTCTTTTTCTTATAGTTCCGACATGGGAGACCCAGCACCCTCCCTGTTGCCTGTTGGCAGTTCTTGTTCCGTGTGTTTTCACCGGCTGTTGTTGTAGACAGAGGTTCCAGTTATTCCGGGTTTTACTCTCTCTACTTGTGGGTGGATGTCCTCCTTCAGCTTTTGCACTAAACTGGCTCGATTTGGTCATCTAGGGGGTGTATATGCTCGGAGGGAGGAGCTACACTTTTTAGTGTAGTACTTTGTGTGTCCTCCGGAGGCAGAAGCTATACACCCCATGGTCTGGGTCTCCCATGTCGGAACTATAAGAAAAAGAATTTACGGTAAGTAAACAAAATTCTCTTTTCTGATTTGGCAAGATTTTTTTTCAAATTATGGTGGAAAATAAGTATTTGGTTAATAACAAAAGTTCATCTCGATATTTTTGTTATATATACCTTGTTGTCAATGACAGAGGTCAAACACTTTCTGTAAGCCTACATAAGGTTGTAATACACTGTAGGTGGTATGTTGGCCCATTCCTCCATGCAGATCTCCTTTTAGAGCAGTGATGTTGGGGAAATTAGACATGGAAAAAGACTTGGGGTACCGTCACACTTTAGCGACGCAGCAGCGATCCCACCTGGTCAGGATCGCTGCTGCATCGCTACATGGTCGCTGGTGAGCTGTCAAACAGGCAGATCTCACCAGTGACCAGCCCCCAGCCAGCAGCGACGTGCAAGCGATGCTGCGCTTGCACGGAGCTGGCGTCTGGAAGCTGCGGACACTGGTAACTATGGGTATGGTTACCCGATGTTTACCTTAGTTACCAGCGCACACCGCTTAGCTTAGCGTGTGCAGGGAGCAGGAGCCGGCACTGGCCGCGTGAGAGCTGCGGAGGCTGGTAACTAAGGTAAATATCGGGTAACCACCTTGGTTACCCGATGTTTACCTTGGTTACAGCTTACCGCAGGCTGTCAGATGCCGGCTCCTGCACATTCAGGATTGTTGCTCTCTCGCTGTCACACACAGCGATGTGTGCTTATCAGCGGGAGAGCAACAATAAAAAAAATGAACCAGGGCTGTGTGTAACGAGCAGCGATCTCACAGCAGGGGCCAGATCACTGCTCAGTGTTACACACAGCGAGATCGCTAATGAGGTCACAAAAACCGTGACTCAGCAGCGATCTCAGTAGCGATCTCGCTGTGTGTGAAGTACCCCTTAGGCATATTAGCCAATAAGAAGCTAAATTGGAGTGCCCAGTGTCAGGCAGCAGCCACCAAAGCAAATAGGGTGATGGGATGCATTAGAAGAGGTCTGGGGGCACGAGATGAAAACATCATTCTCCCTCTGTACAAATCACTCGTCAGACCACACTTGGAGTATTGTGTGCAATTTTGGGCGCCTATGCTCAAGAAAGACATTACTGAACTTGAAAGGGTTCAGAGGCGGGCTACTAAAATAATGGAGTGGGTGCATTACAATACACGGAAAGGTTATCAAAACTAGGTCTATTTACTCTAGAAAAGAGAAGACTTAGGGGAGACCTAATAAATATGTACAAGTATATCAGAGGGCCATATAGAGATCTCTCCCATGATCTGTTTGTACTAAGGACTATGACAAGAACAAGGAGGCATTCTCTACGATTTGGAGGAAAGAAAATTCCTACATCAGCATAGAAGAGGGTTCTTCACGGTAAGAGCAGTGAGGCTCTGGAACTCTCTTCCTGAGAAAGTGGTGATGGCCAACTCACTGAATGAATTTAAGAGAGGAATGGATGCTTTTCTTGATAGCAAAAGTATAGAAGGTTATAAATAGCATAATCTTACAGGTAGATAGAAGAGTGACCAAGATTATTAGAGGAATGGGTGGGCTGCAATACCTAGACAGGTTATTAAACTTGGGGGTTATTTAGTTTGGAAAAACAAAGGCTTAAGGGGGATCTAATCACAATGTATAAACCTATGAGGGGACAGTACAGAGACCTTTCCAAAGATCTCTTTACACCTAGGCCTGCGACTGGAACACGGAAGCATCCGCTACATCTTGAGGAAAGAAGGTTTAATCATAATC
This sequence comes from Anomaloglossus baeobatrachus, assembly GCF_048569485.1. NCBI lineage: Eukaryota > Metazoa > Chordata > Amphibia > Anura > Aromobatidae > Anomaloglossus > Anomaloglossus baeobatrachus. Next base: position 69,606,842 of record NC_134360.1, read on the forward strand.
ACAGACGAGGATTCTTTACTGTACGAGCAGTGAGACTATGGAACTCTCTGCCGCATGATGTTGTAATGAGTGATTCACTACTAACATTTAAGCAGAGCCTGGACGCCTTTCTTGAAAAATGTAATATTACCAGTTATGTATATTAGATTTTATGACAGGGTGTTGATCAAGGGAACTAGTCTGATTGCCGTATGTGGAGTCAGGAAGGAATTTTTTTCCCCATTGGAGCTTGTTTGCCACATTGGGGTTTTTTTGCCTTCCTCTGGATCAACATGTTAGGCTACGAGTTGAACTAGATGGACTGAGAGTCTCCCTTCAACCTTAAAAACTATGAAACTATGTTTTGGGACTGTCGCTGGGCAACTCAGACTTTCAACTCCCTCCAAGGCTAGGCCACTCCAAGACCCAGCCACCTTTCATCTTCAATGCCCTTGCTAATAAAAGGTGGTTTGCACTCAAAATCTCACGATACATGGCCCCATTCATTCTTTCATGTACATGGATCAGTCATCCTTGTCCCTCTGCATGGAAACAGCCCCAAAGCATGATGTTGCCACTCCCATGCTTCACAGTAGGTATGGTGTGCTTTGGATGCAACTCGGCATTTTGTCTCCTCCAAACATGACAAGTTGTGTTTCTACCAAACAGTTCTACTTTGATTTCATCAGACCATATGACATTCTCGCAATACTCTTCTGGAGAATCCAAATGCTCTCTAGCAAACTTCAGACAGGCCCGGACATGTACTGGCTTAAGCAGGAGAACACATCTGGCACTGCAGGATCTGTCCCTGGCAGGCGTAGTGTGTTACTGATGGTAGCCTTTGTTACAGTGGTCCCAGCTCTATGCAGGTCATTCACTAGGTCCCCCCCATGTGGTTCTGGGATGTTTGCTCACCATTCTTGTGATCATTTTGACCATATGGGGTGAGATCTTGCATGGAGCCCCAGATCGAGGGAGATTATCAGTGGTCTTGTATGTCTTCCATTTTCGTATTATTGCTCCCACAGTTGATTTCATCACACCAAGCTGCTTGCCTATTGTAGATTAAGTCTTCTCAGCCTGGTTCAGGGTTACAATTTTGTTTCTGGTGTCCTTTGACAGCTCTTTGGTCTTCACCATAGTGGAGTTTGGATTGTAACTGTTTGAGGTTGTAGGCAGGTGTCTTTTATACTGATAACAAGTTCAAACAGGTGCCAGAACTACAGGTAATGAGTGGAGGACAGAGGAGCCTCTTAAAGAAGAAGTTACAGGTCTGTGAGAGCCAGCAATCTTGCATGTTTTTAGGTGACTAAATACTTATTTTCCCCCATAATTTGCAAAAAAATCTTGCCAAATCAGACAATGTGATTTTCTGGATTTGTTTTTCTCATTTTGTCTCTCATTGTTGTGGTCTACCTATGATGTCAATTACAGGCCTCTCTCATCTTTTAAAGTGGGGAAAACTTGCACAATTGGTGGCTGACTAATTACTTTTTCCCCACTGTATGTATCAGTACAAGAATAAAGCTGTTCAACAGAACTTGTTACTCATGAAAGAGCAATTCGTCCTAAAGCAACCAGGAAATAAGGAGAGATTGCATAGTTATGAGCTGCTCAAGAGACAACTTGACAAAACAATCACTGATCTCGGGGAGACCAGCCAGAGAAAACACTGCCGGCAGCCAGCGAGGGCGCTCACGACAGTGAAATCCTAGGTACATTGCCCCCTGGGAAATATGCAAATCAAAGTCCGTGGAGCCTCTGTTAGGCGTCTCAACACAGAAACCAGCCAGATATCCCTCCGGGAAGGACCCAGCCAAGGGATGGCTCTTTTTTAGGAGACCACCATAACCACCATATTAAGTGGCCCTTTTAGTCAATATCCAACTTTTTGACAAGTTTAAAGATATGACAAGGGAAATACCAAGTCCAGGTATCCGGATGGATGTGACACATAACAACAATCAGACCCTTGCTGCGAAATCGCTGCACTCTCTTGAATATTCCAGGTCATTTTTTGATCGCTGCTATCCCGCTGCGCCACATGCATACTTGTGTTTGACACCGCAACAGCGACGGTCGTGGCGACGCTGAAGGCAGTGACGTAGGACTGAAGGCAGGACAAGGGCGTGTTTTTGCGGTGTATTTTAGAACGCCCCCACGACTCCCGATTGGTGGTCATAACAGCGTTCCGATTGGGTAACTTGCCGAAGGCGTTACAGTGATTTCATTCTTTAAGTTTCATTCTTTGTTCCACGTAGTAGAGTCTCTGTCTGGTGTCGCTAGTGTGTCGTTCTTTTTTGTGTCTTCCTTTTGTTTGGCACGGTCACCCAATCAGGCGCCGCTGTAGTGATCACCAATTGGAACAGAGGGGCGTGAAAAGAGGCAACGCAAAACATGTCTACACCATGCCTCTATCAAGGTCTGATTCGTTGCACAGCGACGCGTGTGACACGTCCCAACGACCGTCGAGGTCGCTATGATCGCTGCTCCGTCGCTGCTTAAAATTACATGTTTGACAGCTAACTAGTGATCATGTAAGGTCGCTGTTACGTCACAGGAAATGGTGATGTAACAGCGACGTCCTTGTTGTTGTGTGTGTGAACCCAGCTTAAGGGTCATTTGACCCTCTTTTGAGACTTCGGGGGGAGCTCGAAATTTCTGGGACTTCTAGTGTTAAAGATCCAATGGATAAGGAGTCCCTACTGTATAGAAGTTATATAGCAGCCTCTTCATCTGTGAAGACTCCCTTGCAGCAGTGCCAATTTCCAGAACATTAAGATTATGACTGAACCAAATCACCAAAGATTTACAACTGGGAGTACAAAGGGAAGCCAAATTCCAAGAGGATTTTCCCCTTGACATACCTCATCTAGGAGTTACAGGGGTTATCCCTTGGAAACAAGTTATCTACCGGATCGATAGGGGACTTGCACCAATCAGTAGAATGGGGCACTTTAGTACTTGTGAAAATGCAGTGGCAGAGAGCATGTGCTACTGAAAATCCATTCATTCTCCTAGGTGCTACCCTTGACTTATTTCAACAGCCCCATAGATAATGGAACAGCAGTTAGCCATCTGACGGGTATAAAAGTGCCCCATTGGGGATTACCGTTCCTTATTCTGTGATTGGTGCGGGTCTCAGAAATTGGACCCCACTGATCTGTAAGATATTACCTAGCCTCATAGATGATAACTTGTTTCCTCCACACAAACCGTTTAGTGACCGTTCACATCAGAGGTTGCCTGAATCTACACACGGACTGGCCCTGTCAAAACTTCCTTAACCCAGGAGAGTGGAACTTGAATATGAAAGTAATCTGTGAAATTACAGCAGATTTGGAATTCCTTAATTAGACAGTCTATCCATAAGTTGGATTAATGTCTTTTCCTTTGGGTTCCGCCCTTTGCCTCTCATTTCAAATTGCTCCAGAAAATCTGGTCTGAGAGAGCTTCATCTATGGCATTGATATTGTTCTGTTCTCACAAGAGTAGGTGTCCACTCGATTCTGGAATCTGCTGAATGGGCTTGTCCCTCAATTGAAAAGATGTTTTTACTACCCAAATCCAACATCTATCAGCGTAAACGTCAGAAGAAATTTGATAAAAAAAATGTATGTTTTGGATATTGTGATAAACATACTGTTTTATTATCTGCTCATAAATTGGTGAGAAGTTGTCAGCCAGAAAGCCATATTCAGATTCCATTTAGACTTTCTTATATGAAGGACTGTTCTTCATTTCCTTCCGAACATAACTTTACATTAATCAGGAAAATTTGTTACATACTCTCCATAGAATCAAAATCCGGTGTTCAGTCATGTTACCTACTTGATATGAAGATAATTGTTCGATTTTTACTTCCAAAAAACTTGGAAGTTCAAGAAGTCAGAAACATTCTTTTTCTTCTATGTCCAGGTTACAGGAAAAAAAAGCATCAAAATCCTCTATAAGTCACTGGATTCAATATATAATCTCCTTTTGTTACAATAAAGAACATCCAGTTCCTTCAGATTTGAGAGCCCACTGTCTTAAGGCCCCGTCGCACGCTACGATATATCTGGTATGTCGTCGGGGTCACGGAATTTGTGATGCACATCCGGCATCGTTAGAGATGTCGTAGCATGTGACATCTCCGAACAACTGTTAACGAGCAAAAATACTCACCTTATCGTTGTTCGTTGACACGTCGTTCATTGTCATGTCGTTTCTCCTTCTGTACACCGGTTGTTCATCGTTCCCGAGGCAGCACACATTGCTATGTGTGACACCCCGAGAACGACGAACACAGCTTACCTGCGGCCGCCGGCAATGCGGAAGGAAGGAGGTGGGCGGGATGTTACGTCCCGCTCATCTCTGCCCCTCCGCTTCTATTGGGCGTCCGCTGTGTGACGTCGCTGTGACGCCGAACGTCCCTCCCTCTTCAGGAAGAGGATTATCGCCGCCCACAGCAACGTCGTTAGAGAGGTATGTGTGACTGGGATTAACGATATTGTGTGCCACGGCCACCTAATTGCCCGTGACGCACAAACTATGGGGGCGGGTGTGATCGCACGATATATCGTACCGTGTGACGCCGCCTTTACATGATCAAATTTGCCAAGAAGTCTTTTCATCGTTTCCTAATGTGCCGCCCCCGTGGAAGCAGCCAAGCTCCTCTAATCCGTGGCTGTGGCTCGAGGGTCTCCGGACCTGGGGGTCGTGCGGCCACTCAAATGTAAGGGGGATATTTACAGGAGAGTTGATATATAGTTCGTGACGCCACCCGTGGTGTACGGTAATTTGGGGAGTACCGCCGCTGCCGTTGGGAGTACCCGGGGTGATTAAGTGGGGAAGCAAGGTGTCATAACCCTCCACTGGTAGGGGGGTGCCCCGGGACTTGGTGTAGGCGTGCCGTGGGATACAGGGATCACTCTTACTCACTCAGTTCATAAGCAGACGCTGACAACCAGGTAAACCAAGTCTCTGGGTACCAGTGCCGCTGAGGGGAGCTCGTCCGGGTCCCGTCCCTAATAGTGTTTCCTCGTGATCCGTGACCTGCCTCCTGGCACTAAGTTTGACTTCAACTTGGTGGCCCAGTAGTATGGAACTAGCCGGGTCCCTCTCCCCACTATGGCTAAGTGTGGGAGCTTCCTCTCAGGACTCACGCTTGGGATTTTCTGGACCGTTTTGGATTGAAAAGTCCTATCCCCCTCGTTGCGCTAATGCCCCGATTCTGGAGCGGGTGGGAACAGATCATAAAGGCTCCGTTCTCCTCGGGTGAATTGTCGGGGTGCCTGAAGCTACTCCCTGACCTAGGGTCCGTGTGCCCCGTTGTGCCTTCTGTCCCGGACCGGTCACAGTGCTAGGCTGCCGGCTGTCCTCCTAGACAGGTCCAGGCACCTTGCCACAATCCCCTGCGACGACTGTAGGCCCAGACCACTGTCTGCATCCTAGTCAGCTCTTCCACGAGCCACCGCTCCTGACCTCCTCTGAGCTCCTTACAGCTTGAGGGCTGCTTCCCAACTCTCTCTCCACTCACAGACTGACTACACTCCTCACTTCCCCTCCCTGACCCCACCAGGCGGGTGACTCTATTCCAGTCAAGCCGTCCTCTGGTGGGTGTGGTGCAGGGTGTATCTAGGATTTAATTTGCTGTTGGAGGCAACACCATTTAGATAGGGTCCCAGAACCAAGAGGGAGGCGGAATACTGCACGGGAGAGCAGCTTTTGCAGTACCCTGTGACGACCTGATAGTCCAGGGGCATCACACTAACACCTTTTATCAAGCATTACAAATTGGGTTCTTGAACTGTTGGGAAGATGTCCGTACTGGAAGCTGTTTATTTTAACCCTATACTGACATTGGACTTACTGGAATGTCCAATGTCTGGTTCCTGTTTTTGGTGCGGGCTTAGGAGCTGAGCCCGCATCTTTCCCAGCAGTTGATGGCTGTGTTATTCTGCTTTCAACTTGGGATTTCATTTACAGTTAGAATTGAGTGAATTTATTCATGTGGCATTCAATTCTACTAGAATATTTATAAAAAGCCACATTCGCCAAAATGCAGATTTTATTTTTTTTTTTTTTTACATTTTTGTAATTTGCTTCTGCTTGGATTTAGCAAAGTGAATGCCGCTCGCCACCATTTTTCTGTACTTCGACCATAAAAAAACCCCTTTATACTCCCCTTACTGCTCATCTCTTCAGCCCGTCCACTTGTTACTATCACACGTCTGGTCCTTGCCTTTATCTTCTGATCACCACCGTGAGTACAGGGAAATCCAAGGGAATTTGAACTGTATTGAGGCCAAGAATGGTTTTGCACCTTCACAATGTTGAGATATTTCATGCGTTTCTGCAGAATACTTCTGGGCCTCATCAGAGCCGGATTTCCATGGGATTCCAGTGCTCATGGCGGCAATCAGAAGATGTGGCGATGACCTGATGGGTGATTTGGGTGATTGGGAGGATGGGAAGGGCCGGAGATGTGAGCAATGAGTTGTTTGGGTTTTTGTTTTTACATCTTTGGGGGTGGGGGTTGTTTTACATCTTTTATAATGAATAGGGATGATCGAATACTTCGATTATTCGACTTCGCAAATATTTTCCGACTACCTCGCCGCTGTTCGAATATTCGATGCGCAATGTAAGTTTATGGGAAGTCCGAATAGTTGTTGTTCGGGTTTCCCATAGACTTACATTGCGCATCAAATATTCGCGAATAGTGGCGAGGTATTCGGAAAATATTTGTGAAGCCGAATAATCGAAGTATTCGATCATCCCTAATTATGACCTTTGCTGTAAAAACCAGGGGAATTCTAATTTTGCGCCCGATCTTTCTCTGTTTATATATTAGTCCCATAATAGAACTTCAACAAGCAAATATGGGAACTTTTTAGTCCCTTTGATTGATTTTGTGGAAGCCATCTGCCTTTATAAGCCCGATAAATGCCATGGTCTTTATTGATGTGACGTCAAGGGGGCTAAATGGCTGGATTTGGAGGGTCTTCTGGCTGTTAGAGTAGGAGCTGAACACTCGCTCCAGTCAACACAGGACATTCTTGCAGTACTACGACCACCAAAAAAAAAAAGTGTTGCTGGTCACTAAGAGGTTAAAGAAGGATTATTCAGATGTTTAGACAGGGGTTAATTTGTGAATAATCCACTGGTATAAAGAGACCTGGTTACTTACTTTGGATACTAATGCCTGCTGTTTTTTTTTTTTATTCCTCCAGCTTTGATCTAATGGAAACCCAGACCTAAGGAAGGAGAATAAAACATCTCTGGAAAGAAGCCGACCTTCATCACAATGATGTATCCAATATAAATCTCTGCACTAACTACTGAAGTTTATGCAGACTCTGAACTGCCCCAGCTGTTGGAGAAATACCATAAAGAATAACATTTAAGAACTCTTTTTGTAACAATGCTAACCAATACAGACAGAGAAAATTAACAAAAGAGAAAAAAACATACATAGGTGATTAAAGGGAATGTGTCAGCAGGATTTTGCTATGTAATCTGTAAGCACCATAATGTAGGAGCAGAGACTCTGAATCCAATGATGTGTCACTTACTAGGCTATGTTTTGCTGTTTTATCAGCAGGAGATTATCACTGCAGGACAACTGGCATTGAGTCTTCTAGTTCAACACCCCCCTAACACTGATTGGCAGCTTTCTGTCAATATACAGTGTACACAGAGAGCTGTTGCTTAGTGGTGTGGGGGCAGGGTTATACACAGCTCAGCATTCTGATCTCTGCTAATATCTACAGTAGAGAAAACTGTCATTCTATTATCCAGAAACTAAGTGGTACATCACCGGAATCTATGGCTTTACCCACATATTGTGCTGTCGTCAGATTACATAGCAAAAACCTGCTGACAGATTCCCTTTAAGTCTGTATCAGGGTCAGTCTGAAAGATCTTCATGATTAGTAACCTGGTACTGATTCGAGGCCATGATTTGACTTTCCATATTTCAGATCTATAAAGTCCTTTACCTTAGAGACAAATGTAAAATTCAGACATGGTTTAGTTTCCTTACGATTGCTTCATGATTAAGTCAACTTGGAAAAGTTAACTATGATGGCAAATACTCAGTGCCCAAATAATTAATATGGCAAATGGTACCGTCAAACAGTGTTGAAATAATAGCAATATACAAAGCCCAAATAATATCAGTGCTCCAAATGTTTTTGTACAGACAGACATACATATTATCACACACTCCGTACATTCAGGCAATACATACACATGAATGAAAATATCTATTTTGATACAATTCATTTTTAATTACCTTCATATATGGGAATTGTTACAAGTTTTACTCTCATTTTAGCTGGAATTGTTCTTCCCTTCTCATTAAAGTTACAATTTCCATGCTTCCGATGTTTTGTATCTTTTTATTGTTGAAAATCTCAATAAAGAATATATATTGGGAAAAAAGTTAAGATGTTTTCACGGGCTGATTTCTACCTATAAATCAACTATATATTGGTACTAATTTATAGCTCTGAGAAAGCTGTGTATGGACAGATTGATCGATAAAGGGAACCTGTCACCAGATTTTTTTCCCCTATAAGCTGCGGCCACCACCAGTGTGCTCTTATATACAGCATTCTAACACTCTGTATATAAGAGCCCACTTCGCTCTGTATAACACAAAGAACATCTTTTGTTATACTCATCTGCTAGTTGGTCCGGTCTGATTGACATTACTGATCTCAGTCCGGCGCTTCTTCTCTTCCTTCCATCCCCGTCCGCCTTCTCTGCTTCGTGTGGATGATGCGTCCTATGTCATCCACACAGAGGCCTTCATTGCACTCCTGCGCATGGGCACTTCTTTCTGCCCTGTTGAGAGAAGATTAAAGTATTGTGCGGGCGGTCTTTGACCCTTCCCCACAAGTCATCCACACGGACGTGTCATCCACACAGACGTGTCATCCACACGGAGCAGGGAAAGAGGACGGCGATGGAAGGAAGAGAGGAGGCGTTGGAACGAGATCAGTGACGCCCATCTGACACGACCGCCATGCAGGTGAGTATAATAAAGGTTGTTTTTTTGTCATACAGATCGGACTGGGCACTTATATACAGCATTCTAGAATGCTGTATATGAGAGCTCACTGGTGGTCGCAGCTTATAAGGGACAAATCTGCTGACAAGTCGTCACACTAGGTATGGGGAAGTACCAAGCAAACAGCGAAAGGGAAGGGAAAACCCCATGTCTAGGGCAAGGGAAGATGATGATCCCTGATCACTCCTACTGCTGGTCCCTGGTGTCCCTCACCACCCTAGACAGGTTCCGCACCTATGCACCGATCCGAATACCTGACCCTAAGAATCCCTAGTGCTGGGCCCTAAATAGGGAACAGATGAGATGAGCTCTTTGTCAACCCCACTAAACACTATAGACGACACAAGGAGGACACACAGGGGGAAAAGCATGAACTACTTATCTACAGATGACTCAAATAGACGTTCAGCAAAGTTTTCAGCAACAATACCATAGAGTAACATAAGACACCTGCTTGCAACCAAGGCTTGAAGGAACTAAAAAATATCACAAACACCGGTCCAAGGAACTGGTGGGTCATGTGCACTATGAAGCCAGGTGTACGCATCCTGGCTTCAAAATGAAGAAGTGCGCATGACCCAAACTCTGGGGTCATGCGCACTGAGCCGAAATCCTTCGTTGGATGCGATGGCAGAGGAGAGGTGAGTGAGATCATCCTGTGACGCTGCGTATTCATTAACATGATAGTACGCCCCTGTGGGTGTACTAAGTTGCTAATGGAGCCGACTGGCAAGGGGAACTAACGCCCAGGGGACTAGTGCCCTCGCTCATTAGCATACGGTAAAAGATCTTTAGAAATACTTTTTTTTTTTCTAAAGATCTCATTATATATGCTAGTGTATACAGGGACGGTTATGCAGCGATTAGAAATATGCACCCAGAACTGCTCGTGGTTCTGGGTGCATATTACACCTGACAGGTTCCCTTTAATAGGGTTTAGGTCTGGAGAAATGCTTGGCCAGTCCAGTACCTTTTTTACCCTCTGTTTTTATTAGCAAGACAGTGGTAGTCTTGGAGGTGTTTGGGGTCGTTATATTGGAATACTGCCCTGCGGCCCAGTTCCTGAAGGGAGTGGATCATGTTCTGCTTCAGTATGTCACAGTACATAAATCAAAAAGGTCCGTGGAGCCTCTGTTAGGAGTCTCAACACAGAAACCAGCCAGATATCCCTCCGGGAAGGGCCCAGCCAAGGGGCGACTCTTTTTAGGAGACCACCATAACCACCATATTACTATATTTACTATACACTACATATACTTGTCAAAAAGTTGGATATTGACTAAAAGGACCACCTTAATATGGTGGTCTCCTAAAAAGTCACCCCTTGGCTGGGCCCTTCCCGGAGGGATATCTGGCTGGTTTCTGTGTTGACTCCTAACAGAGGCTCCACGGACCTTTTTGATTTGCATTTTTCCCAGGGGGCAATGTACCTAGGATTTCACTGTCTTGAGCGCCCTCGCTGGCTGCCAGCAGTGTTTTCTCTGGCTGGTCTCCCCGAGATCAGTGATTGTTTTATGTCACAGTACATGTTGGCATTCATGGTTCCCTCAATGAACTGTAGCCCCTCACAACCAGCAGCGCTCATGCAGCCCCAAACCATGACATCCATCCCCACCACCATGCTTGACTGTAGGCCGGACACACTTGTCTTTGGCCTCCTCAACTGGTTGCCGCCACATCTAAACCAAAATAAGTTGATCTCTATCTCATCAGGCTACAGTACATGGTTCCAGTAATCCATGTTCTTAGTCTACTTGTCTTCAGCAAACTTTTTATGGGTTTTCTCACACATCATCTTTACAAGTTGCTTCCTTCTGGGAGGACAGTCATGCAGATCTATTTGGTGCAGTGTGTAGCGTATGGGCTAAGCACAGACAGGCTCATCCCCTGTAACCTCTGCAGCAATACTGGCAGCACTCATACGTCTATTTTGAAAAGAAAACCTCTGAATATGACGCTGAGCACGTGCACTTAACTTCTTTGGTCGACCATGGAGAGGCCTGTTCTGAGTGGCACCTTTTTGTTAAACTGCTGTATGGTGTTGGCCACCGTGATGCAGTGCAGTTGCAGGGTGTTGAGAATCTTCTTATAGCCTCGGCCATCTTTATGTAAAGCAGCAATTTTTTCCGATCCTCATGGAATATTTTGCCATGAGGAGCCATGTTGAACTTCCAGTGGCCAGTATGAGAGAGAACACCAAATGTAACACCCCTGCTCCCCATTCACACCCGAGACCTTGTAACACTAATGAGTCACATGTCACTGGGGAGGGAAAATGGCTAATTGGGCACAATTTGGCCATCTTCACTTAGGGGTGCACTCTCTTTTGTTGCCAGCGGCTTTGACACTAATGGCTGTGTGAGGCGTTATTTAGAGGACACTGTTATACAAGCTGTACACTGACTACTGTACATTGTATCAAAGTGTGAGATCTTTAGTGTGGTTTCATGGAAAAATATAATTTACAAAAATGTGAGGAGTGTACTCACTTTTGTTAGACAATGTATATAATGTCAAACTGGTGACTCTTAAACAAGTGACATGATCAGACTGCCACCTGCTGGTGAGAGTAGACTAAGGTTTATCACAGTGATAAACATAAATAAAAGCAAATTTCAGCGCCCTCTGCAGACAAACAGTAGACACGTTGGTCTTTATGTGACACGGTGTGGGCGCCCTCTGCTGGTTAATGTTGGTCCTCGTGATTCACTTGTCATATGAGCGTAAGTGTGCAGGTTAATCTGCAGCTGGTAGGTGATTGGATAGGCTGTTTATTCCTTTCAGGGAAAATCATGACATATCCGCCATAAAATCTGCACGTTTTACATGAGGAGTTTGTTGCAGATCTCACCTTAAGGGTACGCTCACACGAGCGACAAAAACGGACGAGAGCGATGCGAGAAATTCTCGCATTGCACTCTGACCAATACTAGTCAATGAGGGAGAGCTGTTGGTCAGCTTTTCTTGCATCCAGATTCTGGATGCGATAAAAGCGGCAGCATGCTGCGATTTGATCCAGAATACGTCCGAGACTCGCCAATACAAGTCAATGGGTGCGAGGAAAAAACGGATGTCACACGGACGGCACACGGACCATCCTAGTAACATCCGTTTTTCTAAATACAATCCTATCATGTAGCACAGAACACTGTCAATTCTTCTGTACATGACTGTAAATGAGTAACAGCTGCTGTGCAAAAAAACTGATTGCATACTGACAGCACACTGATGACAAGTGAAAAAAATTCGTCCGACTCTCGCAAACTAGAATGGGACCGTTTTTTAATACGTTCGTGTGAGCGTACCCTAAACATTGCAAAGGGTGAAATCTGCAGAAAATTAATGTGGATTACAAAATCTGCAACATTGATCAATTCACATGCAGCATGTAGAAAATTACAGGTAGTGCAGAAAAATGGTTGTCTTTCCCCCCGAGAGGCTACTGAAAGGGGATGTCCACTAATTTTACACTGACCTATCCTTAGGACAGGTCAATGTCTGATCAGCCGGAATGCGATACCCCATCAACCACGCTGATCAGCTGGTCCTGGCGCCGGCAGCTGGAAATGCTCAGTTCCGAAGGTGTCCCGTTTTCTCATAGTGGTCGCAGCCGGGTACTGCACATCCGCCTTCTATTCAGATCAATAGGAGGCGGATGTGTGTGACATTGGCCGCTATCAGAAGACGGGGCAGCTCCGGAACTGAGCATTTCTAGCTGCAACCGCCAGTCCCATAAACAGCTGCTCAGCGAGGATGTGGGCTGGCAGACCTGAGCTAATCAGACATTGATGACCTATTTATGGATAGAACATTAATGTAAAAGTAGTGGAAAACCTCTTTAACCTTAGGTTTTCGTATGATGATGTAGCTGATAAACAGTTTATAATGCAAGTCCCAGATTGTATGGCAAGCAGTATCAGAGATCTATGACGCCATTAGCACTGTTTTACAAGCCCGTGAAACACAGACCCTACATACATCGTAAAGGTACCGTCACACATAACGAGATCGCTAGCGAGATCGCTGCTGAGTCACCGTTTGGTGACGCAGTAGCGATCCCGTTACCGATCTCGTTATGTGTGACACCTACCAGCGATCAGGCCCCTGCTGTGAGATCTCTAGTCCTTTCAGAATGGTCCAGGCCATTTTCTTCAAAGGTGACGTCCTGCTGGGCAGATCACATCGCTGTATTTGACACTGTGTGACAGGTCACAGTGACTGCTGAGATCGTTATACAGGTCGCTACTACGACCTGTATTGTTCCTGATCGCTGGTAAGATCTGACTGTGTGACATCTCACCTGCGATCTCCCAGCGACTTACCTGTGATCCTTATCAGGTCGCATCGTTTTCGGGATCGCTGGTAAGTCGTTGTGTGTGACTGGGCCTTAAGACCCAGATCAACCGTTGAATCTCCAAATCTGAGCTAATTGCTTTACCAATAAGAAGTCATTGTCTCGGAGTGGGAGAGCCTGATCTTCTGATCTGAGTACGGTCAATGTTTAACATGTAAAACCAGCCTAATTTTGTAACTGTAGACTGGCAGGCCAGGATGTGCAGTATTATAATGGTATTTTCATACAAGCGTATGAAAAAATTCTTTGATTTTCGACCAGAAAAATATATTTTTCATCTGTATACCATCCATGTCATCTGCTTTTATACATCAGCAATTAATACAAATTTACAAGACCAAGCAGTCTCTTAAATTAAAAAATGGAATGTATTCATAAAAATGAGAAGCTGTACAGATGATCCAATTTTTTTTGCACATCCATAGACTTGACTAGTTGAGTCTCATCCAAAAGTATGAAGAGACTAATGCATTCAATTTTTTTTCCCCCCTTCCAAATGGACAATAAATCCATGAAGCTGAAAAAACTGGTCCAAAAAACTGAAAAGCTTAATTGAACATTAGTGATGAGCGGGCACTACCATGCTCAGTACTTGTAACTATTGATGAGCGGGCACTACCATGCTCGGGTGCTTGGTACTCGTAGCTAATGATAAGCGAGCACTACCATACTCGGGTGCGCGTAATTAGTTATGAGCGAGCACTACCATGCTCGAGTGCTCTGTATTCATAACTAGTGATGAGTGAGCACTACCATGCTCGAGTGCTCAGTACTCGTAACTAGTGATGAGCGAGCACTACCATGCTCGGGTGCTCTGTACTCGTAACTAGTGATGAGTGAGCACTACCATGTTCGAGTGCTCAGTACTCGTAACTAGTGATGAGTGAGCACTACCATGCATGGGTGCTCAGTTCTCGTTAAGAGCAGTGGGACGCTCAGATGGGCACGACTTGACCCTATGAGTATAATGGAAGTCCATGGGAGACTAGAGCATTTTTCTGGAAGTTCTTCGGGAAAAATGTTCCAGCTCTCCATTATACTCGGGTACTGGAGTTGCACCCATCCGAGTGACCGATTGCTCTTACGGAATACCGAGCAACCAGGCATGATAGTTCTCGCTCGCCACTAATGAACATGAGTCCCTGTGAGTGTGTTGTAAAGATTTACCATGCACCACTCTTTCCCAATCTGTGCTCTTGGGGCAAAGCTCCACCAATATTGCCTGACAATTCAGCAAGAAGTATCAAAGACACTGATTATACTGTATTCCTCCAAAAAACACAACATTTTGGCCACATAAGACCATTATCAAGAGCCGTATGGTGTGTACGTTACTACTACAAACTATGGCTTGATAATGGCATAATGTTGCAGAAAAGTCATAAATTGTATAGACACTGTATGGAAGGTTTATTTAGGCACTGTATTTCAATAAAACGGGTGTGATTTTGAGAGTGAGAAACTTGTCACACATGCTTCATTTCCACATACAGAATTATCCCATTATTGTACCCAACGTAAAAGGAGCATAACGCCAATTTCCACTTTGTATTTTGTGTCTGCAGGTCTGTTTTTAGAGCATTAACATTCACAATTTACATTCACGTGTTTCAATAAGATTGCAGCAGCCCCTGAGGGTACAAGCGATACCATATTACCAAAATACAAACCTGACTTTCACCTTATGTTGAAGAGAATATTCACAACGTTGAAATTTTAGATTTTGGAATTTAAATCGGCTTTTGTATTAGAACATCTAAAAAAATAGAATTGACAAAATACTGCAACATTTGAGCAATTATTTTACAAAGGGATTTTGTGTCACAGCCAACTGGTCCTTTTAATACGCTCCCTAAAGTCATAGAAGGGACAAAATTGCCTTTAAAGGGAACCTGTCAGCAGGTTTTTGGACCACAAAGTAACGCCATTACAGTAAAGTACCTGTAAGGCCTTCTTCACACATCCGTGTCTCCGATACATGTGGTGTCTGTTTCCACGCATACCAGAGACACGGACACACGTAGACCCATTAAATTCAGTGGGTTTGCACACATGTCCATATTTTCACACGGACCATATGTCATTATAGAGCACACGTGTGTCCGTGTGCTCCGCACGGTGACATGTCTGTTTTCTGTGGGCCGCACAGGTGTCACATGGACCACACACTGATGTGATCCATGTGACATGTACCAGAGAAAACACAGGTCACTTAAAAATAAAGAATGTTTATACTTACCTGTCTCCGGCGCTGCTGTCACACTTACTTCCGGGTCCTGCTCATTATGCTCATGGATATTCACTGCACTGACTGCAGACCCGGAAGCACGTGTGAAAACAGTGCCGGAGAAAGGTATTTATACAAGTTTGTGCTGTCTGTGTGCTATTGGGGTGTCACATGGAACACACACACACTGACACATACGCACCTACATGACAAACGTTAGGTTTTTTTTGTTTGTCCGGATGTGTCAAGGAGGCCTAATGAGGATTGCTCTCAAACCTTTATGTTACAAATCCGTGTCTTGTAATCGATCATTTAATTTTTTTTACAAATGATCTCACAAGTACAGGATTTTGTCTACACTTATAGTTCTCCGGTCTCTTTCTCCTTTTGGCGCCGACCTCTTGCCAAGAATTGACAAGTCACTCTTTTCTTTGACCTGCATCTCATGCAGACTCGGTCATTCCCGGGGCGATGCATGCGCAGTATAGTCCTGATGACGTAGCAAGAGCCGGAATATTCATCTGCGCATATGTTGTCCCTGGGAATAACAATGCCTGTGCGGGTTTTGAGGTGGGGGAGCAGACATCTTGTGCTGACATCAGGCGGAGAAAGAAAATTTGCCAATGAATTAAAAGACAATGAAGACCCAGATCTGCAATATAAAGGTATGGAAGTAATCATCACTACAGGTACTTGATGACGTTACTTTGGGGGTCTGAAAACCTACTGATCGGTTCCCTTTAACACTTTGATGATGTAATACAACTCATTGAGAGTAAAAATCTTATGTTTCTCATGCCGAATTCAGACGTTCGTATAGTATGGTCCGAATACGCATCGTCATTTCCGAACTAACATGAGGCTGTTGAGTTCAGGTCAGAAGAACCGCGATCAGTCCAGAAATCGTGGCCCATACTTGGACCAAAGATATATGGAAGCATGAAGTCAACCTTATTCATAAAGCTAAGACCCAGACTGTATATGTTGAGAAGACTTTTCGTACATTGTAGACCCTCTAATTCACAGTTGGTTGGTGCGATTTGGGCTCTGAGACCTCTATTTATCACTTTCCTCATCAAGCATGAGTTTACCTAGGCACAGCAGTGTACAGGCTCACTAGAAAGTTAATGGGTCACTATACCATTGCCTGGGCACATTATTTTGTCCGGTGGTTTGAGGGGTCGGTAGGGGGTCTCAGAACCCAGAGTGCATCAAAGGCGCTGCAATAGTTAAATTTTTTCCCCCAAAGTTTGATTACACTTTAATTTTTCTGAAAAGCATTGTGGTTCAGTAGTGGAAGGAAAACGAGAGGAGGTAGGAAATGTGTTGACGAAAGAAAAATCTACATATCTGTTTCAAAATATACACTCGTATATATTTCTCTATATTTTATATGTACACAGCTATAGACTTTTATGAGCTTGAACTATCCACCGCATGAAACCAGACACAAGACTGGTCCAAGAGCAGGAAAGTTCTGAAATGTGGCACAATGTCATCCCGGTTTTCTGGCCATTGCCCAGTTCCTCCAGTGCCATTATGGTACATTCGAGGTTGAGGTCACATCCAGAGATCTTTTATATTAATAAGAGATTTTTTTGGGGAGAGAGTTCTTGGCAGTAGAGCGATAATAGAAAAAGTGCATTGCTGGAGTGAAGTTCTGTAAGACTCCATAGGGTCAGACACTTGTTGAGCGTGAGAAGATGAACACTGTCAGCCGTCAATATCCCAGCTGAAGAGGTGGTGTTTGACTAACATGTCCTGTACTCCTTCCTTCAATGGCTTCTTCTCCTTGTCCTGTAAGATTGCAAATATGCAAAATTGAGTATTACATTTTACTTTACTAGCTTCTAAAGATGATCGACTACCCAAAAAATTGTGATGAAATCATCCCTCTTGGCCATTTGTGATCAGGCAGACCATTGTATTCTGAACAATGACAAACTGACAGTGTCACTGTCAGAAATAACATCATCCTGCTGATGTGCCATATATTCCAGAACACTGTCTGTTTCCTCCGCACTAATATGATTGTCAGAGGCTGCATTAAGAATTAAAAACAAAAATGTGTCACTGGAGGGAGTCTGTCATTGCTGCTGGCACCTCCGCTATCACTCTCTTCCTGTATTAATTGAATCTCTGTATTATTCTCAAACTTCTTCTTTAATGTTCTTCAGTAATACAACACATAAGTGTCTAGAGTATTTGCCCAATGTTTTAGGGATTTTTCTTCCTTTCTCTAGTGCTGAACTTTTGAGCACATACAGGTACATCTCAATAAATATCATCAAAAAGTGAATTTATTTCAGTAGTTCAATACAAAAAGGGAAACACATTATATAGAGTCATTACACACAGAGGGATCTAGTTCACATGCTCATTTCTGGTAATGTTGATGATTATGGCTTACATCCAATTAAAACCCAAAAGTTATTATCTCAGAAAATTAGAATAATTACCACAAAACACTTGCAAAGGTTTCCTAAGCGTTTAAAATAGTCCCTTAGTCTGGTCCAGTAGGCTACACAATAATGGGGAATAAAAGGCCATTCAAAAATTTGGGGGAGATTCACAAGGAGTGGACCGCTGCTGGAGTCAGTGATTCAAGAGCCACCACACACAGACGTATCCAGGACATGGGCTACAAGTGTCACATTCCTTGTGTCAAGCCGCACATGACCAATAGACAACAGCAGAAACATCTTACCTGGGCTAAGGATAAAAAGATCTGGACTGTTGCTCAGTGGTCAAAGGTGTTGTTTTCAGATTAAAGTAAATTTTGCATTTCATTTGGAAATTGGGGTCCCAGAGTCTGGAGGAAGAGTGGAGAGGCCACAATCCAAGCTGCTTGAGGTCTAGTGTGAAGTTTCCACAATTAGTGATGGTTTGGGCAGCCATGTCATCTGCTGGTGTAGGTCCACTGTGTTTTATCAAGACCAAAGTCAGCGCAGCCGTCTACCAGGAAATTTTAGAGTACTTCATGCTTCCCTCTGCCGACAAGCTTTTTGGAGATGGAAATTTCATTTTCCAGCAGGACTTGGCACCTGTCCACTTTTGGCAAAAGTACCAATACCTGGTGTAATAACTACAGTATCACTGTGCTTGATTGGCCAGCAAACTCGCCTGACCTAAACCCCATAGAGAATCTATGGAGTATTATCAACAGGAAGATGAGACACCAAACCCAACAATGCAGACGAGCTGAAGGCTGCTATCAAAGCAACCTGGGCTTCCATAACACCTCAGCAGTGCCACAGGCTGATCGACTCCATACCACGCCGCATTGATGTAGTAATTCATGCAAAAGGAGCCCCGACCATGTATTGAGGCATTTACTGTACAGACTTTTCAGTAGGTGACAACAGTTCTGAGTTTTACATCATTTTTTCAGTTGGTCTTATATAATATTCTAATTTTCTGATAATGACTTGTTGGTTTTCATTGGCTGTAAGCCATAATCATCAACATTAACAGAAATAAACACTTGAAATAAATCCCTCTGTGTGTAATGACTCTATATAATACATAGGAATAAATCCCTCTGTGCGTAATGACTATATAATATATAGAGATAGATCACTCTGTGTGTAATGACTATATAATATATGCGTTTCTCTTTTTGTATTGAATTACTGAAATATTCACTTTTTGCTGATATTCTAATTTATTGAGACGCACCTGTATATCCTTTCTCTATTTTAAATCACACTAAAATAGCTGCTGCATTCCCTGCCTCAGCTTTTATACAGGCAATGATAGTTACTCCTGATTGGCTGTACAATATCACATGATATGACATTACTGGAAAGCCTGCAAGGTCCTCCCTGAGGTTATGTTAGCCTTCCACGACTGAGGCAAAATTCTGCAATGTCTAAATTTGGAAAATCAAATCATAAATTGCTTTGAATTTGCTGGGACCTAAGAATTTCATGAGAATTGATTCAAATTTGATTCATGTCGAATTGATTTGATCATTTATACCAGATTCACATTTATACTGTTGCTTTCCTTTGAACGTATTCATCATCATTACCCCCCCCCCCATTAATCTGACCTATTCAGTGGCAAACCCATTCACTTATAATTTGAAAAATGCAGGCAAAATAAAAAAAAAATCCATTCCATTCGTGACATACATAACATTTTTTCCCCGAAAAAAACTAGCAGCTGTAGGACCAATACATGAGTTGCAGTTGCAATGCCTGGCTCAGGTGAATGGCATTTTACAATGCATCCCCCAGGCTTGATCGACAGTGTTAAAAGATAGCAGCTCTACGGTATTATGACTAATACTCTTTGGGGAAAAACAGAATAAAAAAAACATGGCTCCTTCCTTCTAGAAACAGCACCCTAAGTTACCTCTGGTATTTCGGAGATTGTCAGTAACCCAACACCAAATTTTTGGAACAGGTGCGGCACGGAGTTTGGAACAAAGAAGTAGTGTGATACTGTAGTAATGTGAGTAGTCTGATCTCCTACCACCCCCCTTTAACAATTATTTACTTATTATTTGTACATTTTGGCAAAGGGGCACTGTGGCACAACACCATTAATAGGGAAATTGAGCCTAACACTCCAGAGAAGGGCTTATACTGGGTAACTGTAGCTTTCATTATAGTGGGTGCTGTGGGGAATGGATTGGAAGCCAAAAAAGCTTAATAAAGCTGTTTTTTTGGCTTTACACAAGGCACTGTAGTTTAGATTCATTGCTCTTGCAGGATAATTTTTGGGGAAAGGAGATTAGTAATGTTCGCTGTCTGCCATGATTCTTCTGTAAAAGCCTTGAAGACATACAGACTTACCTCTTTTTTCACGGGCAATTCCCAGTCTGGAGACAAACTGAAGGCAAACTTTGAAAGGACCCTGAAAAAAAGTAAGAGGCAGAGAACGTTTTTGTTTTTTTCCCAGTAGGAAGGAAGCTAATGGAAGACACAGCTATAATCCTGCCCATACCAGAAAATTGGTTGGCAGGAAACTACACTGAACCCATGATAACATCCACCCTGCCCTTTACAGAGCAGTTCAATGGGAGCTGTATAGAAAGGTGCACCTAGATATAATATAAAAGGTTTAATTCATGAGTAAAATCCGTATACAGTGAAGACAGATTTTCTCATTACTGAAATAGGAGATGGCGGTTGAAGCTTTTAAAATTCAATGGAGGGAAGAGGCGCTAGATTCAGACACAGACAATCTGCTGCAATTTCTCCATAGAACTTTATGAGCACCAACTGTCATCTCCTATCTTAGCAATGGGAAAAGAAGGGAATTTTGTTACTTACCGTAAATTCCTTTTCTTCTAGCTCCAATTGGGAGACCCAGACGATTGGGTGTATAGCTACTGCCTCCGGAGGCCACACAAAGCACTACACTAAAAAGTGTAAGGCCCCTCCCCTTCTGGCTATACACCCCCCGTGGGATCACGGGCTGCTCAGTTTTAGTGCTAAAGCAAGAAGGAGGAAAGCCAATAACTGGTTTAAACAAATTCAATCCGAAGTAACATCGGAGAACTGAAACCGTTCAACATGAACAACATGTGTACCCGAAAAAACCAAAAATCCCGAAGGAAACAGGGCGGGTGCTGGGTCTCCCAATTGGAGCTAGAAGAAAAGGAATTTACGGTAAGTAACAAAATTCCCTTCTTCTTCGGCGCTCCATTGGGAGACCCAGACGATTGGGACGTCCAAAAGCAGTCCCTGGGTGGGTAAATTAATACCTCAAGTTAGAGCTGCAAAACAGCCCTCCCCTACGAGGAGGCAACCGCCGCCTGCAGGACTCTTCTACCTAGGCTGGCGTCCGCCGAAGCGTAGGTATGCACCTGATAATGTTTGGTGAAAGTGTGCAGACTCGACCAGGTAGCTGCCTGGCACACCTGTTGAGCCGTAGCCTGGTGTCGTAATGCCCAGGACGCACCCACGGCTCTGGTAGAATGGGCCTTCAGCCCTGATGGAACCGGCAGCCCAGCAGAACGGTAGGCTTCAAGAATTGGTTCCTTGATCCATCGAGCCAGGGTGGATTTGGAAGCCTGCGATCCTTTGCGCTTACCAGCGACAAGGACAAAGAGTGCATCCGAGCGGCGCAAGGGCGCCGTGCGGGAAATGTAGATTCTGAGTGCTCTCACGAGATCCAACAAATGCAAATCCTTTTCAAACCGATGAACTGGATGAGGACAAAAGGAAGGTAAGGAGATATCCTGATTGAGATGAAAAGAGGATACCACCTTAGGGAGAAACTCCTGAATGGGGCGCAGCACTACCTTGTCCTGGTGAAAAACCAGGAAGGGAGCTTTGGATGACAGCGCTGCCAGCTCGGATACCCTCCGAAGAGACGTGACCGCTACCAGAAAGGCCACTTTCTGTGAGAGTCGAGAAAGTGAAACATCCCTCAGAGGCTCGAAGGGCGGCTTCTGGAGAGCAACTAGTACCCTGTTCAGATCCCATGGATCTAACGGCCGTTTGTACGGAGGGACGATGTGACAAACCCCCTGCAGGAACGTGCGTACCTGAGGAAGTCGTGCTAGACGCTTTTGAAAAAATACCGATAGCGCTGAGACTTGCCCTTTAAGGGAGCCGAGTGATAAGCCTTTTTCCAAACCAGATTGCAGGAAGGAAAGAAAAGTAGGCAATGCAAATGGCCAGGGGGACACTCCCTGTGCCGAGCACCAGGATAAGAAAATCTTCCACGTTCTGTGGTAGATCTTAGCAGACGTGGGCTTCCTAGCCTGTCTCATGGTGGCCACGACCCCTTGAGATAATCCTGAAGATGCTAGTATCCAGGACTCAATGGCCACACAGTCAGGTTCAGGGCCGTAGAATTCAGATGGAAAAACGGCCCTTGTGACAGTAAGTCTGGCCGGTCTGGTAGCGCCCACGGTTGGCCGACCGTGAGATGCCACAGATCCGGATACCACGACCTTCTCGGCCAGTCTGGGGCGACGAGCAGGACGCGGCGGCAATCGGACCTGATCTTGCGTAGCACTCTGGGCAAGAGTGCCAGAAAGGGAAACACATAGGGCAGCTGGAACTGCGACCAATCTTGCACTAAGGCGTCTGCCGCCAGAGCTCTGTGATCGCGAGACCGTGCCATGAAAATTGGGACCTTGTTGTTGTGCCGGGACGCCATTAGGTCGACATCCGGCCTTCCCCAGCGGCGACAGATTTCCTGAAACACGTCCGGGTGAAGGGACCATTCCCCTGCGTCCATACCCTGGCGACTGAGGAAGTCCGCTTCCCAGTTTTCTACGCCGGGGATGTGAACTGCGGATATGGTGGAGGCCGTGGCTTCCACCCACATCAGAATCCGCCGGACTTCCTGGAAGGCTTGCCGACTGCGTGTCCCGCCTTGGTGGTTGATGTATGCCACCGCTGTGGAGTTGTCCGACTGAATTCGGATCTGCTTTCCTTCCAGCCACTGCTGGAAGGCTTGTAGGGCAAGATACACTGCCCTGATTTCCAGAACATTGATCTGAAGGGTGGACTCCTGCTGAGTCCACGTACCCTGAGCCCTGTGGTGGAGAAAAACTGCTCCCCACCCTGACAGACTCGCGTCTGTCGTGACCACCGCCCAGGATGGGGGTAGGAAGGACCTTCCTTGTGATAATGAGGTGGGAAGAAGCCACCATTGAAGAGAGTCCTTGGCCGTCTGGGAAAGGGAGACTTTCCTGTCTAAGGACGTCGACTTCCCGTCCCATTGGCGGAGAATGTCCCATTGAAGTGGGCGCAGATGAAACTGCGCAAACGGGACTGCCTCCATTGCTGCCACCATCTTCCCCAGGAAGTGCATGAGGCGTCTTAAGGGGTGCGACTGGCCTTGAAGGAGAGAGTGCACCCCTGTCTGTAGTGAACGCTGCTTGTCCATCGGAAGCTTCACTATCGCTGAGAGAGTATGAAACTCCATGCCAAGATATGTTAGTGATTGGGTCGGTGACAGATTTGACTTTGAAAAGTTGATGATCCACCCGAAAGTCTGGAGAGTCTCCAGCGCAACGTTCAGGCTGTGTTGGCATGCCTCTTGAGAGGGTGCCTTGACAAGTAGATCGTCCAAGTAAGGGATCACCGAGTGTCCCTGAGAGTGCAAGACTGCTACCACTGCTGCCATGACCTTGGTGAAAACCCGTGGGGCTGTCGCCAGACCAAATGGCAGGGCTACGAACTGAAGGTGTTCGTCTCCTATAACGAAGCGTAGAAAACGCTGGTGCTCTGGAGCAATCGGCACGTGGAGATAAGCATCTTTGATGTCTATTGATGCTAGGAAATCTCCTTGAGACATCGAGGCAATGACGGAGCGGAGAGATTCCATCCGGAACCGCCTGGTTTTCACGTGCTTGTTGAGCAGTTTTAGGTCCAGAACAGGACGGAAAGAGCCGTCCTTTTTTGGCACCACAAACAGATTGGAGTAAAAACCTTGACCTCGTTCCTGAAGAGGAACAGGGATCACCACTCCATCTGCCCTTAGAGAGCACACCGCCTGCAGAAGAGCATCGGCTCGGTCGGGATGTGGGGAAGTTCTGAAGAACCGAGGCGGAGGACGAGAACTGAACTCTATCCGGTACCCGTGAGACAAAATGTCTGTTACCCACCGGTCTTTGACCTGTGGCAGCCAAATGCCGCAAAAGCGGGAGAGCCTGCCACCGACCGAGGATGCGGAGAGAGGAGGCCGAAAGTCATGAGGCAGCCGGCTTGGAAGCGGTTCCTCCGGCTGCTTTCTTTGGGCGTGAGTGAGTCCGCCAGGAATCTGAGCTCCTCTGCTCCTTCTGAGTCCTTTTGGACGAGGAGAATTGGGCCCTGCCCGAACCTCGAAAGGACCGAAACCTCGACTGTCCCCTCCACTGTTGAGGTTTGCTTGATCTGGGCTGGGGTAAGGAAGAGTCCTTACCCTTGGACTGTTTAATGATTTCCGCCAATTGCTCACCAAACAGTCTGTCTTGAGATAATGGCAAACTGGTTAAGCATTTTTTGGAAGCAGAATCTGCTTTCCATTCCTTTAACCATAAGGCTCTGCGTAAAACCACAGAGTTGGCGGACGCCATTGACGTACGGCTGGTAGAGTCCAAGACCGCATTGATAGCGTAAGTCGCAAACGCAGACATTTGCGAGGTCAAGGACGCCACTTGCGGCACTGATGGACGTATGACAGAGTCCACCTGCGCCAGACCAGCTGAAATAGCTTGGAGTGCCCACACGGCTGCGAATGCTGGAGCAAACGACGCGCCGATAGCTTCATAGACAGATTTCAACCAAAGGTCCATCTGTCTGTCATTGGCATCTTTAAGTGAAGCCCCATCTTCCACTGCAACTATGGATCTAGCCGCAAGCCTGGAGATTGGGGGGTCCACCTTTGGACACTGGGTCCAGCGTTTGACCACGTCAGGGGGAAAGGGATAACGTGTATCCTTAAGACGTTTGGAGAAACGCTTATCTGGATAAGCATGGTGTTTCTGGACTGCTTCTCTGAAGTCAGCGTGGTCCAGGAAAGTACTCAATTTACGTTTGGGATACCTGAAATGGAATTTCTCCTGCTGTGCTGCTGCCTCCTCCGCTGGAGGAGAAATATCCAGCAGTCTATTGATGGCCGCTATAAGATCATTCACCATGGCGTCACCATCAGGGGTATCCAGGTTGAGAGCAGTCTCAGGATTAGACTCCTGATCACCTAGCTCTGTCTCATCATACAGAGAATCCTCTCGCTGAGACCCTGACCAGCGTGATGACGCCGAGGGTCTCTCCCAGCGAGCCCGCTTAGGCTGCCTGGGACTGTCGTCCGAGTCAGAGCCTTCAGCCTGTGATGCCTGGGACCCCCTTGGAGCACGGATTAGTTCCAACTGAGGGGGACCGGGGAACATTGAATCAGCAGTACCCATGGTCTGAGTGACCGGCCTGGACTGCAAAGTTTCTAGAATTTTTGTCATAGTCACAGACATCTTATCAGCAAAAACTGCAAACTCTGTCCCCGTCACCGGGGCAGGGTTCACAGGCGTCTCTGCCTGGGCCACTACTAGCATAGACTCCGGCTGACGAAGTGGCACAGGGACCGAACATTGCACACAATGGGGGTCAGTGGAACCTGCCGGTAGATCAGCCCCACATGCGGTACAGGCAGCATATGAAGCCCGTGCCTTGGCACCCTTGCTTTTTGCGGATGACATGCTGTTGTCTCCTCAGAGCAATATAGGGGTATAAGCCAAGAAGCGACCGTACAGTGCAATATATAGGTACAGACAAAAGTACACAAAACAACACTGTGGCACTAGTGGGGTCAGCACCTAGGTGCTGCTTACCGCCCGCTTAACAGCGGGTGTGTGGTCGCCATGGGTCTCCCAGGGCTATGTCCGTTCTCCAGCTCAGACTGCGTGCAGGAATGGCTGCCGGCGTCCTGTGAAGAGGGGCGGGCCGTGGGCGTGCTGCAGACAAAGAGCGGGAAACTGGCGTCCCACTGTGCCCAGTGAGAGGGCTGGAGTATGTAAATAAGACTCCAGCCCTCGGCGCTGACTATTGTACAGCGTCTCTCCCCTTCCCTGACTGACAGGGCTGGGGGCGGGAACGAAACGTAACTAGGCCGCAGAAGCCGGGGACTAGATTTATAAGCGCTGCCGTCGTAAAAGCACGGTCGGCGCGAAGTCCCCGGCGCACCACAAGTCTCAGCCGCGCCGCAGTCTCCATGGCGGCCGGCGCGGTAGTTCCCCACACATAAACTCACTCAGCTAAGCTGCAGTGAGTATAACCCAAGCGCGCAGCGCTACTGTCCCCGGCGCACTAGAACACCCAGCAACGCTGGAGTGTGTCTGTGCCTGTCTGTACGGGGACACAGAGTACCTGAATGTTGCAGGGCCTTGTCCCTGACGGTACCCAGCTCCGTATCCAGCAGGATCTCCGGGTCTGTGGATGGAGCCCGGCCTCAGAGTCTGGAGGCCGGTAAGATCCCACTTCACCAGAGCCCTTCAGGGGGATGGGGAAGGAAAACAGCATGTGGGCTCCAGCCTCCGTACCCGCAATGGGTACCTCAACCTTAACAAACACCGCCGACAAAAGTGGGGTGAGAAGGGAGCATGCTGGGGGCCCTAGTATGGGCCCTCTTTTCTTCCATCCGACATAGTCAGCAGCTACTGCTGACTAAACAGTGGAGCTATGCGTGGATGTCTGACCTCCTTCGCACAAAGCATAAAACTGAGCAGCCCGTGATCCCACGGGGGGTGTATAGCCAGAAGGGGAGGGGCCTTACACTTTTTAGTGTAGTGCTTTGTGTGGCCTCCGGAGGCAGTAGCTATACACCCAATCGTCTGGGTCTCCCAATGGAGCGCCGAAGAAAAGAGAATTTTGGTTACTTACCGTAAATTCTTTTTCTTATAGTTCCGTATTGGGAGACCCAGACATTGGGTGTATAGCTTCTGCCTCCGGAGGACACACAAAGTACTACACTAAAAAGTGTAGCTCCTCCCTCTGAGCATATACACCCCCTGGCTAACCAGATCCAGCCAGTTTAGTGCAAAAGCTGAAGGAGAATAGCCACCCACAAGTAGAGACAGAGCAAGAACAGAAACAACCGGAGCCTCTGTCTACAACAACAGCCGGTGATAACACGCGGAACAAGAAACTGCCAACAGGCAACAGGGAGGGTGCTGGGTCTCCCAATACGGAACTATAAGAAAAAGAATTTACGGTAAGTAAACAAAATTCTCTTTTTCTTTATCGTTCCTATGGGAGACCCAGACATTGGGACGTCTCAAAGCAGTCCATGGGTGGGAATAAACAGAAAACTGAGAAGTAGGCGGAACCTAACTTCACAAATGGTAACTTCACAAATGGGCGACAGCCGCCTGAAGGATGCGTCTGCCCAAGCTCGCATCTGCCGAAGCATGAGCATGCACTTGGTAGTGCTTCGAAAAGGTATGCAGACTAGTCCAAGTGGCAGCCTGACAGACCTGCTGAGCCGTAGCCTGGTGCCTGAAAGCCCAAGAGGCACCGACAGCTCTGGTCGAGTGTGCCTTGATCCCCGGCGGGGGAGGCACTTGAGTACACTGGTAGGCATCGGAAATGGCCGACCTAATCCAACGAGCTAAGGTCGGCTTAGAAGCCGAGAGGCCCTTACGCTGACCTGTGGTCAGCACAAAAAGAGAGGTGCACCGCCTAAGAACAGCGGTGCGAGGCACATAGATCCGGAGCGCCCGCACCAGATCCAGAGTATGCAACGCTTTTTCAAAGCGATGAACAGGAGCCGGACAAAAGGAAGGCAGGGAAATGTCCTGGTTAAGGTGGAAAGGAGAAACCACCTTAGGGAGAAAGTCCGGAGTCGGACGGAGAACCACCTTGTCTTGATGAAAAACCAAAAAAGGTGACTCCGAAGAGAGCGCAGCCAAATCAGAGACTCTCCTGAGGGAAGTTATGGCCACTAGAAAGACCACTTTCTGTGAAAGACGAGACAAAGAAACCTCCCTAAGAGGCTCAAAGGGGGGTTTCTGCAAAGCCGTGAGGACCAGATTAAGGTCCCAGGGATCCAAAGGCCGCCGGTAAGGCGGAATGATGTGAGATGCGCCCTGCATGAAGGTGCGAACCTGAGCCAGCCGGGCGATACGCCGCTGGAACAACACTGACAGAGCCGAGACCTGTCCCTTGAGGGAATTGAGGGATAGTCCTAGCTGCAGACCGGACTGTAGAAAGGACAGAAGGGTCGGCAAGGAAAAAAGGCCAAGGAGCATGGCCGGAAGAGCGACACCAGGACAGGAAAATTTTCCAGGTCCTGTGATAGATTTTGGCCGAGGAAGACTTCCGAGCCCGAGTCATAGTGGAGATGACTTCAGGAGGAATACCAGAAGTCGTCAAGATCCAGGACTCAAGAGCCACGCCGTCAATCTGAGAGCCGCAGAATTCTGGCGGAAAAACGGACCTTGTGGGAGAAGGTCTGGACGGTCCGGAAGATGCCACGGCACCTCTACGGACAGATGGAGCAGGTCTGGGTACCAAGCTCGCCTGGGCCAGTCCGGAGCAATGAGGATGACCTGACGGCCCTCCATTCTGATCTTGCGCAGGACTCTGGGCAAGAGAGCTAGAGGGGGAAACACGTAGGACAGACGAAACTGGGACCAATCTTGAACCAGAGCGTCCGCTGCAAAGACCTGAGGATCGTGGGAGCGAGCCACGTAAACCGGAACCTTGTTGTTGTGCCGGGATGCCATTAGATCCACTTCCGGATGCCCCACTTGCGGCAGATTGACTGAAACACTGCCGCGGATATGGTGGACTTGGAGTCCTCCGTCCACTGAAGGATGCATTGAACCTCCAACATTGCCAGGCGGCTGCGTGTCCCGCCTTGGTGATTGATGTAGGCAACCGCTGTCGCGTTGTCCGACTGGACTCGGATGCGCTTGCCCGCCAACAGGTGGTGAAAGGCTAAGAGAGCTAGAAGCACAGCTCTGGTTTCCAGCACATTGATCGAGAGGGCTGATTCGGACGGAGTCCAAGTGCCCTGCGCACTGTGGTGGAGATATACCGCTCCCCAGCCGGATAGACTGGCATCCGTGGTGAGGATCACCCAGGACGGGGCCAGGAAGGAGCGTCCCTGAGACAGAGAGAGAGAGGGGCCGAAGCCACTACTAAAGGGAGCCCCTGGTCTGTGGTGACAGAGCCACTAACCTGTGCAAGGAGGAAGCCCGCTTGTCCCAACGGCGGAGAATGTCCAGCTGCAGGGGACGGAGATGGAACTGGGCAAAGGGAACCGCCTCCATTGACGCCACCATCTGACCCAGCACCTGCATTAGGTGCCTGATGGAATGACGGCGGGGCCTCAGCAGAGAGCGCACCGCCAGATGGAGGGACTGCTGTTTGACTAAGGGCAGCTTCACAAGTGCCGGCAGAGTCTCGAATTGCATCCCTAGGTACGTGAGCCTCTGGGTCGGAGTCAGAGTGGATTTGGGCAGATTGACAAGCCACCCGAATTGGACTAGAGTGGCGAGAGTGAGCGAGACACTCCGCTGACAGTCTGCGCTGGATGAAGCCTTGACTAGAAGGTCGTCCAGGTAAGGAATCACTGCCAACCCCTGGAGGTGCAGAACCGCAACCACTGCTGCCATGACCTTGGTGAATACTCGAGGAGCCGTGGCTAACCCGAAGGGGAGAGCCACGAAATGGAAATGTTCCTCTCCGAATGCAAAACGTAGCCAACGCTGGTATGTAACTGTAATTGGCACATGCAGATAGGCATCTCTGATGTCGATGGATGCCAGGAAATCTCCTTGTGTCATTGAGGCAATGACTGATCGCAGAGACTGCATGCGAAAAATGCCGCACCTGAACATGCTTGTTGAGAAGCTTGAGATCCAGGATGGGCCTGAGTAGAAACCTGTGAACCGTTCCCGGGCGGGAACCGTTACAATTACTCCGTCGGCCTGCAAGGATGCCACGGCCTGAGAGAAGGCGGCGGCCTTGGAGCAGGGGGGAGTTGACAGAAAAAATCTGTTTGGCGGGCTGGAAGAGAATTCTATCCTGTAGCCGTGGGAGATGATATCCCGCACCCACTGATCGGAGACGTGTTGAAACCACACGTCGCCAAGTGGGAGAGCCTGCCACCGACCAAGGACGTTGCTGGCGCGGCCAGATAGTCAAGAGGAGGCTGCCTTAGTGGCAGCAGCTCCTGCGGTCTTCTGAGGACGCGGCTTCATGCGCCAGAAGGGTTTTTGGTCCTTGGCTGAGTTAGTGGACGAGGCCGAGGGCCTAGAGGATGACCAGTTGGAGGAACGAAAGGAACGAAACCTCGACTGGTTCCTACCCTGGGCAGGTTTCCTGGTTTTAGTTTGTGGCATGGAAGTACTCTTCCCGCCAGTAGCTTCCTTAATAATTTCATCCAGTTGTTCACCGAATAGCCTGGATCCAGCAAAAGGGAGCCCAGCAAGGTACTTCTTTGAAGAGGCATCTGCCTTCCACTCTCGAAGCCACAAGATCCTGCGGATAGCGAGGGAATTAGGATGAAAAAGCTGAAGCTTGGGAAGTTAAGGCAACCATTTCGGGCATGGATTCCCTGGTGAGGGAATGCATCTCCTCTAGAGAAGCAGAGATGGCTTTGAGAGCCCACACTGCTGCAAAAGATGGGGAGAACGAGGCCCCCGCCACCTCATATATTTGGCCAGAAGGTCAACCTGGCGGTCAGTGGAATCCTTAAGAGAGGTGCCATCAGCCACTGATACAACAGTCCGGGCTGAGAGTCTAGACACCGGAGGGTCTACCTTTGGTGAATGAGCCCACTCCTTGACCACCTCAGGTGGAAGGGAAAACGGTCATCAGAACCACGCTTAGGGAAGCGTTTGTCAGGGCAGGCCCTGGGCTTGGTCACAGCAGCCTGAAAACTGGAGTGGTTAAAGAACACACTCTTTGTCCTCTTAGGCAAGGTAAACTGGTGCTTTTCTGCCAGAGAGGGTTGCTCCTCTGATACTGGCGGATTGAGGTCCAGTACAGAATTAATGGACGCAATCAAATCACCAACATCTGCGTCACATTCGGGCAGATCAATGGGGCACATGGAGGTAGCGTCCGAGCCCCCAGTAAAGGCATCCTCCTCGTCCTGCGAGTCAGCTTGTGAATCAGAGCCGCGGGACGAGGAAGGAGAGGGGACCCTGCGTCTCCTTTTAGGAGGACGGGGTCTGGGACCAGATGAGGAATCCTCTGTGAGCTCTGCCGAGCGAGTCCTAGCAGCAGGGGCACCCTGTGAAGGGGGCTGATGCATGCTCAGCAGAGTCCGGGACAGCTGTCCCATGGAGTCGGCAAAAGACTGGGAGATTGACTTAGAGAAGGAATCTACCCAAGCCGGGGGTTCAGCCACCGGAGCAGCCGGAGGGACCACTGTGGGTGCGATTCCAGGCTGAGGCATTGTCAGGTTAGAGCAGGCATCACAATGTGGATAGGTGCTCGGTTCAGGCAGTACGAGCTTACATGCAGTGCATATTGAGTACAGCCTTGCGCCTTGTGTTAGACATGCTGCTGAAGTGGGGGTTCTGAGCCAGAATGACCCCCATAGAGTATATATGAAGGTCCACAACCGGAGGTTGTGGCTTACCAGACCATTTGTGTGCCCTCCAGATCCACAGCCCGGACCCCCAAGCAGCTTAGCAGGCATGCTGCAGCCAGCGCTGATCCAGAGAAAAACGCTGAGAAAATGGCGCCGGAGCGAGGAGAGGGGGCGTGGCCTGCTCTGAGAGCGGGATCTGGAGGGCCAAGGAGATTTACAGGGGAGGGGACATGTACTCAGAGAGGAGTGTCCCTCCCCTGTACCGAATGGCCGCTGGGCGGAGCCGCACTGTCCCTCTGCATGATTGACATGCGAGGGCAGTGAAAACGAAAGTAGGCCTCCGGCGAAGCCGGGGCCTAAATTTAAGCGATGCGGCTGGCGCGCAGGCACCATCGGCGCGGTTCTCAGGCGACAGCCAGAGAACCGGCCGGAAATGTCACAAAAGTTACATAGCACACTCTCCCACCATAATAAAGTACCGGGACCCCCACAATATAAACGTCTCAGGTACTTAGCTTGCTGAGACGCAGGGCCATGTCCCTGGTGGATGAGTGCTCCGTCCAGCAGGATCCAGAAGGGCTGCGGATGGAGACCGGTCTCCTGCAAAGCATGGAGAACCGTGCTGGCTCCCACTTCAAGCCAGAGCCTGAGGGATGGTGAAGGAGCGCGGCATGTAAGGCTCCAGCCTTGTAAATCAACCTTAACAGCACCGCCGACACAGTGGGGTGAGAAGGGACATGCCGGGAGTCCAGGCTTGGACCCGCTTTTCTTCAAAAACTTTCCAAAAATGAAAAATCAGATGAGAATGCATGTGTGGATGTGTGCCTCCTGAACACAAAGCAATGAACTGGCTGGATCTGGTTAGCCAGGGGGTGTATATGCTCAGAGGGAGGAGCTGCACTTTTTAGTGTAGTACTTTGTGTGTCCTCCGGAGGCAGAAGCTATACACCCAATGTCTGGGTCTCCCATAGGAACGATAAAGAAATATGTATTAATTAAAGACATATTTTACCCATGAAATGAGTAGTTAGAGAATGAAAGATCTGTCCAGGAGGAGAAATGTTCATAAAGGTCCAGAAATTGGTGAATTCTTTGATTGATGTGGGCATTGGGGCGGGCCTTTGTGGGTCGGGTCCTTTGTATAAATTCCTCCTATGGCGTCCTCCTCGCTTGCCCCTTTTCTTTACTTAAATTTTGCACTATGCTGCCATTACCGTTGTCGCCTCTTGCGCATTGCTAGTGTGATGATGTCTTCATTAAAATGGCGCCAGAGTCAACGCATGCGCGTACTGTGATCTCCACTGCCATTTTATTGAAGACAATGTGGAGTAGACTATGAGCTGCACTGGTGCATGCACAGATTTTTTTTTTCATCTGCGCATGCACAGATTGTTTTTTTTTCATCTGCGCATGCGCCGATGCCAGTCAAAGTCTTCTTCACATTGTCTTCAATAAAATGGTACTGGAGATCACAGTACGCGCATGCACTGACTCCGGCGTCATTTTTAATGAAGACATCATTACTATAGAAATGCGCATGCGCCGCCAACAGAGGTGATGCCGGAACAGCACAAAATTTAAATAAATAAATGGGGCAAATCACGAGGACGCCGGAGGAGGAATTTACACAGAGGACCCAACCCACAAAGGCCCACCCCGCTGCACACGTCAATCAAAGAATGCTCCAATTTTTGGATGTTTGTAAACCTTTTTTTCTGCAATCAAGGATTCAATCTGAAAAGTGAAGGTATGATTTTAATCACCATGCTAGCGCTAGTATGCTGCTGCCTTTACTTTATATGGTAAAATCCTACTGGTTGATTCCCTTTAAGGGATCTTCATCCATTATCCAGCGTGGCTACAATCCTCTTTCCAAATATATAAGACCAGACAAATGGTGACACAGTCCATCGACTTCCATGTGCAATGTGTAATGCTGATTTTTCCCTGAGGTGATTGAACTCTTGCTGGCGGATTCCTTCTAGATTACAGCGGATCGCTGTGTGGCGCTAGGATCAGTTTATCAGTGGGGCAGCCGAAAACAAGAAAGGGTTGTCCATTGCCCCCTTGAATGAATAGAATAAAAAGCCTCGTGCTCACCTTAGTTCACACTTTATTTGGACCCAACCTGGGCTCCTCAGGAAAGACCACGGCTGGTACCACTTCTCAACCGTCTGCAAACTGGAGCAGAGTACTTCAAGCCACAAATGGATGACCTGCTCACTGTGATTTACATACAGCATGAAACAAAAAAAAATAGTTTAGTTTTCGGGGTTTTTTTTCAAGTCAACTCAGGTCATATTTGACTGTTTCATCCAACTTCCATCTATTTGTCTACCAACGTTTATAATCGCGGCCATCCAGCTGACTTACTTGAGGCCAATGCAAATAAGTGAACGGAGCTTGACGTCCATCTGTGCATGAGCAGCGTCGTGGCTTACATTCACCGACTGTACTCCCTGGGGGGCATAACGTCAATTTTTAATTTTGCATGTTAGAAAATTATGCAGAAGTAATTAAGGAGAAGACGGACAAGAAGAACATAACAAGGTCATGAATTACAATATACACATTTCCCATCGTTGCAATATTTTTGAGCGCCGTGGCCCGGCCAACAAGCCCAATGTTGTCATATTAGCACTGTATGAAACCAACAAATCCAAAATATTCCGTTCACTCTGCGCTACTGTATGTCACACAAATGTATACATCATTCATTTGCAGCCACACTGCAGACAAAAAATAATACCACGGACATACCTTTTTTTCAATGGCCAACTGTAAATAAAAGTGTTCATCACAAAGTTCCACTATATATAATTGACCTACATATTAGTCTTTATTTCCAGTGAAAGAACATTGCGTGCAGAACTAGAGTATTAAATGACCAACCTTTTAATAACATTATACCAATGACCTTGCATAAGTAAAAATCACTTACCCTGTACAACAGCTCTTCTGGAGTTAACACTTTGCCATCCTCATCTAACCTGTGAGCCAAACCACAGGAAAATAGCTATCACTTTGTTTCTTAAAGGTTTATTCCCCCCAAAAATGGCAATATACACTACAGTTTAAAGGTTTGGGGTCACCCAGACAATTTTGTCTTTTACATGAAAATTCATACTTATATTTATTAAATGAGTTGCATAATGAATAGAAAATATAGTCCAGACATTGACGAGGTTAGAAGAAGGGAATTTTGTTTACTTACCGTAAATTCCTTTTCTTCTAGCTCCAATTGGGAGACCCAGACAGTGGGTGTATAGCTACTGCCTCTGGAGGCCGCACAAAGAACTACACTTAAAAGTGTAAGGCCCCTCCCCTTCTGGCTATACACCCTCCCGTAGGAGTACAGATTCCTCAGTTTTAGTACCAAAGCAAGAAGGAGGAAAGCCAATAACAGTTTCAAAAACAAATTCAATCCGATAACTAGATCGGAGAACTTAAGAAACAACGTGAACAACATGTGCACCCGAAAAAAACGAAACCCTAAAAACAGATAGGGCGGGTGCTGGGTCTCCCAATTGGAGCTAGAAGAAAAGGAATTTACGGTAAGTAAACAAAATTCCCTTCTTCTTTTTCGCTCCAAATTGGGAGACCCAGACAGTGGGACGTCCAAAAGCAGTCCCTGGGTGGGTAAAAAGATACCACATGAACGGGCTGTCATACAGCCTCTTCCTACAGGTGGGCCACCGCCGCCTGGAGGACCTGTCTACCTAGGCTGGCGTCTGCCGAAGCGTAGGTATGCACTTGATAGTGTTTGGTAAACGTGTGCAGACTCGACCAGGTAGCCGCCTGGCACACTTGCTGAGCCGTAGCCTGATGCCTCAACGCCCAGGACGCACCAACGGCTCTGGTAGAATGGGCCTTCAGTCCAGATGGAATCTGAAGCCCAGCAGAACGGTATGTGTGAAGAATTGGTTCCTTGATCCACCGCGCCAGGGTGGATTTGGAAGCTTGCGATCCCTTATGCTGACCAGCGACTAGGACAAAGAGCGCATCCGAACGGCGTAGAGGCGCCGTGCGAGAAATGTAAATCCTGAGTGCTCTCACCAGGTCCAACAGATGTAAACCCTTTTCAAATTGGTGAACTGGATGCGGACACAAAGATGGCAAAGTGATATCCTGATTGAGATGAAAGGAAGAAACCACCTTGGGAGAAAACTCTGGAATTGGACGCAGTACTACCTTGTCTTGGTGAAATACCAGGAAGGGAGATTTGCAAGATAACGCCGCCAGCTCGGACACTCTTCGAAGAGACGTGACCGCTACAAGAAAAACTACCTTTTGTGAAAGCCGAGAAAGGGGAACCTCTTTCAAAGGCTCGAAAGGCGGCTTTTGAAGAGCAAGGAGAACCTTGTTCAGATCCCAGGGTTCCAATGGCCGTCTGTAAGGAGGAATGATATGACAAACTCCTTGGAGAAACGTGCGTACTTTAGAAAGCTGTGCCAAGCGCTTCTGAAAGAATACGGATAACGCGGAGACTTGACCCTTAAGCGAGCTAAGGGACAAACCTTTTTCCAACCCAGACTGCAGGAAGGAAAGAAAAATTGGCAATGCAAATGGCCAGGGAGAAAACCCTTGAGCCAAGCACCACGCTAAGAATATCTTCCACGTCCTGTGATAGATCTTAGCTGAGGATGGTTTTCTAGCCTGTCTCATTGTGGCAACAACTCCCTGAGATAAACCTGAGGCCGCTAGGATCCAGGACTCAATGGCCACACAGTCAGGTTCAGGGCCGCAGAATTCAGATGGAAAAACGGCCCTTGAGACAGCAGATCTGGACGGTCTGGTAGTGCCCACGGTTGGCCTACCGTGAGATGCCACAGATCCGGGTACCACGACCTTCTTGGCCAATTTGGAGCGACGAGTATGGCTCGCTGGCAGTCGGACTTGATTTTCCGGAGAACTCTGGGTAACAATGCTAGAGGTGGGAACACATAGGGGAGTCGGAATTGCGACCAATCCTGAACCAACGCGTCTGCCGCCAGCGCTCGGTGATCGTGAGACCGTGCCATGAAAACTGGGACCTTGTTGTTGTGCCGTGACGCCATCAGATCGACGTCCGGCGACCCCCAGCGGCAACAGATCTGTTGAAACACGTCCGGGTGAAGGGACCATTCTCCTGCGTCCATGCCCTGGCGACTGAGAAAGTCTGCTTCCCAGTTTTCCACGCCTGGGATGTGAACTGCAGATATGGTGGACGCTCTGCTTTCCACCCACGTCAAAATCCGCTGGACTTCTTGAAAAGCTTGGCGACTGCGTGTTCCCCCTTGGTGGTTGATGTACGCCACCGCCGTGGAATTGTCCGACTGAATCCGAATCTGCTTGCCTTCCAGCCATTGTTGGAAGGCACGCAGGGCAAGATAGATTGCTCTGATTTCCAGAACATTGATCTGCAAGGTGGACTCTTCCTGAGTCCACGTCCCCTGAGCCCTGTGGTGGAGAAACACCGCTCCCCACCCTGATAGGCTCGCATCTGTCGTGACCACTGCCCAGGACGGGGGAAGGAACGACTTTCCCTGTGACAATGAGTTGGGGAGAAGCCACCAACGTAGAGAGTCCTTGGCAGTCTGAGAGAGGGAGACAGTCCTGTCGAGGGACGTCGAATTCCCATCCCATTGGCGCAGAATGTCCCATTGGAGAGGGCGCAGATGAAACTGCGCGAACGGGACTGCCTCCATTGCTGCTACCATCTTTCCTAGGAAATGCATGAGGCGCCTCAGTGAATGCGACTGGCTCTGAAGAAGAGATTGCACTCCAGTCCGTAGCGAGCACTGCTTGTCCAGTGGAAGCCTCACTATCGCTGATAGAGTATGAAACTCCATGCCAAGATAAGTCAGAGATTGGGTCGGGGTTAGATGAGACTTTGGAAAGTTGATAATCCACCCGAAAGTCTGGAGAGTGTCTAGCGCCACCTTCAGACTGTGTTGGCATGCTTCTTGAGAGGATGCCTTTATAAGCAGGTCGTCTAGGTACGGGATGACCGAGTGACCCTGCGAGTGCAGAACAGCTACTACTGCTGCCATGACTTTGGTGAAGACCCGGGGGGCTGTTGCCAGACCGAAGGGTAACGCTACGAACTGTAGGTGCTCGTCGTGTATGACGAAGCGTAGGAAACGCTGATGCTCTGGTGCAATCGGCACGTGGAGATACGCATCTTTGATGTCTATTGATGCTAGAAAATCTCCCTGAGACATTGAGGCTATGACGGAGCGTAAGGATTCCATCCGGAACCTCCTGACTTTTACGTGTCTGTTGAGCAACTTCAGATCCAGGACGGGACGATACGATCCGTCCTTTTTTGGGACCACAAACAGATTGGAGTAAAAACCGTGACCCTGTTCCTGAAGAGGGACGGAGGTCACCACTCCTTCCGCCTTTAGAGCGGCCACCGCCTGCAACAGAGCATCGGCTCGGTCTGGTGGTGGAGAAGTTCTGAAGAAACGAGTTGGCGGACGAGAACCGAACTCTATCCTGTACCCGTGAGATAGAATATCTCTCACCCAACGGTCTTTGACATTTGCTAGCCAAATGTCGCCAAAGTGGGACAGCCTCCCACCGACCGCGGGTGTGGGCATCGGAGACCGCAAGTCAGGAGGACGTCGTTTTGGCAACGGTTCCTCCGGCTGGTCTTTTTGGGCGTGACTGAGACCTCCAAGAATTTGAACGTCTCTGGTCCTTTTGAGTCTTTTTTGACGAGGCGAATTGGGACCTGCCCTGTCCTCGAAAGGACCGATAACCAGACTGACCCCTCCTCTGTTGGGGCTTGTTTTGTCTGTGTTGCGGTAAGGAAGAGTCCTTACCCTTGGAGTGTTTGATGATTTCATCCAAACGCTCTCCAAACAATCGGTCACGAGAAAAAGGCAAA
The DNA here is from genome assembly GCF_048569485.1 of Anomaloglossus baeobatrachus. Taxonomy (NCBI): domain Eukaryota; kingdom Metazoa; phylum Chordata; class Amphibia; order Anura; family Aromobatidae; genus Anomaloglossus; species Anomaloglossus baeobatrachus. The sequence continues at coordinate 69,645,330 of NC_134360.1, forward strand.
TTGGTTAAGCACTTCTTGGAATGCGAATCTGCTTTCCAATGTCTCAACCACAGAGCCCTACGCAAAACAACTGAGTTGGCTGACGCCACTGCCGTGCGGCTTGTAGCGTCAAGAACAGCATTAATCGCGTACGACGCGAATGCCGCCATTTGCGAGGTCAATGGTGCTACCTGCGGGGCAAATGCACGTGTGACTGAGTCGACTCGCGCAAGCCCGGCCGTGATAGCTTGGAGTGCCCATACGGCCGCAAAAGAAGGCGCTAATGACGCTCCAATCGCTTCATAGATGGATTTCAGCCAGAGCTCCATCTGCCTGTCAGTGGCATCTTTAAGTGCCGCTCCATCTTCAACAGCAACCAAGGATCTGGCTGCAAGCCTGGAAATTGGAGGATCCACTTTTGGACACTGGGTCCAACCCTTGACCACTTCAGAGGGAAAAGGGTAGCGTGTATCTTTAAGTCGTTTAGGAAAACGCCTTTCAGGATAAGCGTGGGGTTTCTGGATTGCGTCTCTGAAGTCAGCGTGGTCCAGAAAAGTGCTTAATGTACGCTTAGGGTATCTGAAATGGATTCTCTCGTGCTGCGAAGCTGACTCCTCTACAGGAGGAGCTGGTGGGGAAATATTCAACATCTTATTGATGTTAAATATAAGATCATTAACTATGGCGTCACCATCTGGTGTATCTAGATTGAGAGCGGTCCCAGGATCAGAATCCTGATCAGTTAAGTCCGCCTCATCACCCATAGATTCATCCCGCTGGGATCCAGACCATTGAGATGAATGTGAAGGCCCGTCATAACGAGCCCGCTTAGGCTGCCCGGGGCCATCGTCCGAGTCAGAGTCTTCACCCTGAGGTGTAGATGCCCGTCCCGGAGCTAGGAGCTGAGGGGGACCAGGGGGCAATACATGCACAGTGTCCGTGGTCTGAAGTACAGGCCTAGCTCGCAATGTGTCAAGAATTTGTGACATAGTGAGAGACATTCTGTCAGCAAAAGCTGCAAACTCAGTCCCTGTCACCTGGACAGCATTCACAGGTGGTACACCCTGGGACACGTCCAGCAGAGGTCCCGACTGTGCAAGCGCCGCAGGGGCCGAGCACTGCACACAATGGGGGTCCGTGGAGCCTGCCGGTAGAAAAGTCCCACATGCGGTGCAGGAAGCATACAATGTCTGTGCCTTGGCACCCTTGCGTTTTACGGGCGACATGCTGCTGGCTCTCTGAATGTGAGAGAGTCTATAGCCAAAGGGCGACCAGCGCTATGCAATACCAAGTATTTGTAGCCACAAAATACTAAGGATACTACGAGCACAAGAGGGGGTGAGCCCACTGGGCTGCTTACCGCCCGCTGAACAGCGGGTAAGAGGCTGCAGAATGCCTTGTCTGGGTCTCCCCGGCTCCCCTCTGCAGCTCAGCGTGTCAGCAAGAATGGCTGCAGGCTTCTGTGGAGAGGGGCGGTCCGTGGGAGTTCCCAAACAAAAGTGCGGGAACAGTGTCCCCTCTGTGCTGACTGTGAGGGCTGGAGTATGTAAAAACGACTCCAGCCCTCAGCGCTGATGCACTGGCCAGCGTCCCGCCCCTCTCCTGACTGGCAGGTCTGTGGGCGGGAACGAACGAACGCAGGCCGCAAAAGCCGGGGACTCGAGTTATCAGCGCGGCCGCCGTAAAAGCGCGGGCCGCGCTGAAGTCCCCGGCGCACCGCAAGTGCCAGCCGCGCCGCTGTTCAAGCGGCCGGCGCGACCGAGTTCTAGCGTGGGCAGCGTCCCGCCCCTCTCCTGACTGGCAGGTCTGGGGGCGGGAACGAAAGGAAGCAGGCCGCAAAAGCCGGGGACTGTAGTTATCAGCGCGGCCGCCGTAAAAGCGCAGGCCGCGCTGAAGTCCCCGGCGCACTACAAGTGCCAGCCGCGCCGCAGTCCCAGCGGCCGGCGCGGACTATTTCCATAAATGTGCCTGCTTCAGCAAAGCTGAATGAGGCCATGGCACAGGCGCCGCAGCGCTGATGTCCCCCGGCGCACTACAACACCCAGCATGCTGCGGTGTGAGCGCCAGATACACGGGGACACAGAGTACCTTGAGGAAGCAGGGCCATGTCCCTGATGTACTCCGCTCCATCCAGCATCTTCTCCAGGGGCTGTAGATGGAGCACGGTCTCTGTGCCTGGAGACCGGTAAATCCCACTTCACCCAGAGCCCTGTAAAAAGGGATGGGGAAGGAATCAGCATGTGGGCTCCTGCCGCCGTACCCGCAATGGGTACCTCAACCTTACAAACACCTCCGACATAAGTGGGGTGAGAAGGGAGCATGCTGGGAGTCTGTATAGACCCTCTTTTCTTCCATCCGACATAGTCAGCAGCTGCTGCTGACTAAGAACAATGGAGCTATGCGTGCGTGTCTGACCTCCTTGCGCACAAAGCTAAAACTGAGGAATCTGTACTCCTACGGGAGGGTGTATAGCCAGAAGGGGAGGGGCCTTACACTTTTAAGTGTAGTTCTTTGTGCGGCCTCCAGAGGCAGTAGCTATACACCCACTGTCTGGGTCTCCCAATTAGGAGCGAAAAAGAAATAATGATTTTTACTTGAAATAATATTTTTCTCCTTCAGACTTTGCTTTTGGCACAGAATGCTCCTTTGCAGCAATTCCAGCTTTGCAGACCTTTGGCATTCTAGCTGTTAATTTGCGGAGGTAATCTGGAGATATTTCTCCCCATGCTTCCCCCCCCTCCACAAGTTGGATTGGCTTGATGGGCACTTTTTGCACCATACGGTCAATCTGCTCCCACAACAGCTCAATAGGGTTGAGATCTGGTAACTGGGATAGCCTCTCCATTACAGATAGAATACCAGCTGCCAGCTTCACCCTAAATAGTTCATGCATAATTTAGAGGTGTGCTTTAGGTCATTGTCCTGTTGTAGGTTGAAATTGGCTCCAATCAAGCGCTGTCCACAGGGTATACTAGAGGTGGGGAGACAAAAGGGCGCAATAGGGTCTTACCCGATATAACAAGTGGTGATAGGAAAGGAACAGTAACACTCACCTGATAGGGTTGTGCCAGTCACAACTCCTTCAAAAGCATGTGAGTGTCCATGCGGTTCAAGCAGCGGCCCCGTATGCACAATATAAAATGTAATAAAATACAGAGGAATAAACGGGTATATGCCGCGCTTAAAAACCACTGAGGTGGAAATAATGTGAAATTTCTCTTTTATTTACAGCATTCCTACGTGTTTCAGAGACAAAAGACCGTCTCCTTCTTCAGGGAATGATTTCTTTTTTCCCTGAAGAAGGAGACGGTCTTTTGTCTCTGAAACGCGTAGGAATGCTGTAAATAAAAGAGAAATTTCACATTATTTCCACCTCAGTGGTTTTTAAGCGCGGCATATACCCGTTTATTCCTCTGTCCACAGGGTATGACATGGCATTGCAAAATGGAGTAATAGCTTTCCTTATTCAAAATCCCTTTTACCTTCTACAAGTCTCCCACTTTACCAGCACCAAAGCAACCCCAGACCATCACATTACCTCCACCATGCTTGACAGATGGCGTCAGGCACTCTTCCAGCGTCTTTTCAGCTGTTCTGCGTCTCACAAATGTTCTTCTGTGTGATCCAAACACCTCAAACTTCGATTCGTCTGTCCATTATACTTTTTTCAATCTTCCTCTGTCCAATGTCTGTGTTCTTTTGCCCATATTAATCTTTTCCTTTTATTAGCCAGTCTCAGATATGTCTTTTTCTTTGCCACTCTGCCCTGAAGACCAGCATCCTGGAGTCGCCTCTTCACTGTAGACGTTGACACTGGCGTTTTGTGGGTACTATTCAATGAAGCTGCCAGTTGAGGACGTGTGAGGAATCGATTTCTCAAACTAGAGATTCTAATGTACTTGTCTTGTTGCTCAGTTGTGCAGCGCGGCCTCCCACTTCTCTTTCTACTCTGGTTAGAGCATGTTTGTGCTCTCCTCTGAAGGGAGGAGTACACACCATTGTAGGAAATCTTCAGTTTCTTGGCAATTTCTCGCATGGAATATCCTTCATTTCTAAGAACAAGAATAGACTGTCGCGTTTCACATGAAAGTTCTTTTTCTGGCCATTCTGAGAGTTTAATGGAACCAACAAATGTAATGCTGCAGATTCTCAAGTAGCTCAAAGGAAGATCAGTTTTATAGCTTCTTTAATCCACAAAACTGTTTTCATCTGTGCTAACATACTTGTAACAAGGGTTTTTAAGGGATTTCTAAACATCCATTAGCCTTCTAACACAGTTAGCAAGCACAATGTACCATTAGAACACTGGAGTGGTGGTTGTGGGAAATGGGCCTACACCTATGCAGATATTGCATTAAAAAACAGATGTTTGCAGCTAGAATAGTCATTTACCACATTAGCAATGTATATAGTGTATTTCTATTTAATTTAATGTTGGCTTCATTGAAAAAAATGTGCTTTTCTTTCAAAAATAAGGAAATATCTAAGTGACCCTAAACCTTTGAACTGTAGTGCATATACAGTACCGTATATTTATTTATTTTTTTAACAAAACACAATATCTACATAACCATGTTTATACATACAATGCAAGCCCAACAAAGCATCTGTCTTCAACATTTGTCATCTCATTTTGCCCCTGTATTTACCCAGCTTCACATAGCTGAATGGGCAGTCCTATTCTTATCTGCTAAAACTAAATTTTTCAGCAGCACCCTGTTTCTTCACAGTGTTGCAGGCCCCTTCCTCTACTCTCCTTTGTATAATAACCCTATACAACTTTAAAGGGTTATTCTGATCTTTAAGATCCTTCCCTAATAAGTAGTTGATATAATAATAGCAAATATCTCTAATTAGAAATGTAGTATAGTTCTCTCAAGTCCTATTTTTATCTGCAAAAACTACATTTTTAAGCAGCACTCTGCTTCTTCAGTGCTGCAGACCCCTTCCTCTACTCTCCTTTGTATAACTCTATAAAGTTTTAAAAGAGATATTTCTATCCCATCCCCAAGATCCTATCCTAATTTTTAGTAGATATAATAACAATATTATCAAATACCTTTAATTAGAAATAAAGTATATTTTTCCTTATTCACTATGTCACTTACATGTTCAGGGCATTGAAGGACCTTAGGTATCCATGGTTACAACAACACACATAGTCACAAGTTAGTTACTGTGGTTATAACCATGGATAGCTAAGGTCCTGCAATGCCCTGCACATGAGGTAAGCGACATAGTGAATCAGGAGAACTATACTACATTTCTAATTGGAGGTATTTGATAATATTACTACATATTGGGATAGGATCTCGGAGATGGGATTAACCCTTTAAATACACTTTCTATTTTGAGCTCTTTGCTCTATATTCCACGTCTGGTCTTGTGAAATTCTATATAATTTTGCTGTTCGGGTATAGATTATCAGACTTTTTAGACAATCAAATGCTAAAAAAGGAATTTTTTCTATAATTTGACTTGTACAGCAATCAAATAGTCAAATACTTCAAAAAGTGGTATCACTGAAGAAGTCAACCCATGCTGCTAAAACAAGACATTACAGCTCTCAGAAGTGAAGGATGAAAACTTATATAACATCATTTCTATGAAAGCCAAAATAGGTCATTTCTTTAAAGGGGCCTAATAGATAAAATACTGCGGTTTTAAGAATATTACCTGTAGGTTTTGCAGAGAACAAGGCGTGAATATACTGAATCAAAGTCTCTCTCCACTTCCCGACTGGCAGCCTTCAGGAAAAGAATGAGAAAGTCTCCAATAAGCACTAATTAGGAATACCAATGTTGTAAAACAAAAAAAAGAGACGTAAGATGTACAAACACTGTATATTATTATTATTTAAAGGGATTTCTGTGACTTTATCATTGAAGACCAGTCTTCTAGATAGATTGTATCAGAACAGGTCGTCAGCACCCACACTGGTTAGCGGATGGTGGTACTGTGGCGCAGTGAAGGCGACACCGCTTCATTCATTGTGTAGTGGCTCCGATTTGTACTAAAAGCCCTTTCCTATTCACTTCTATGGGAGACAAGTGATAAGTCATCAGTCTGACAGCTACCCTAGCCCACTTAAACCACCACCCTTTATGGCACTCTTTTCCTACATACTAATAACCCTCATTTTTTGTTGATTAGGGGGTGGGGGTGGGTTGTTGACTTCCCAGGACTAAATCCTGCCTGTAATCACAGTATCACGCTGCTGTCGCAGTTATTGACATGATATGCAAAATCGGCATCACCACTAGCTATTTGGATATCTCGTACCTACCCACAAGGTTCTGCCTCCCTAGGAATGCACAGTGAAGTTGGGTGTACCCTCCCTGAATCTATCAGTGCACTGCACATGCTCAGTAGAGCAGCGGTGACGCCGAATTCACACAGCTCCAAAATTTCAAAAGAGCCAATGGTGACGTCTCTCTTGCAATGCCTGTCACTTAGGCCAACAGGTGTTCCAGGAAATCAGCCCCCGCACCACACAAGTCACTCACTGATTTACATAGCGTGAACGCAGGGTTTAAAGTTACTTTTACATTTATTTACCGATCACGAAGCAACAAAAAGGGGATTATAACAATACGGTAAAATACAGTCATGGTGGTGGTGTAGTGGACTAGGGCAGCTGTCAGGTTCCATTTCAGATCGCAGAAAACCCATTACAAGTACAGTACATCCACAGTGCAGATTAAGATTAAAAATGTATTTTTCAAGTTTTCACCAAAACAGATGCCATCTTCAGTAAATATATAAGAAACACTTTTCTCATTGAATCTTGTAGCATTAAATTCTTATTTTAAAGAAGAGCTGTCACCAGGTCAAAAGTTCCCAATATTTCTCTTATTTTATTCCCGCTGTTCCCCTGAAAAATCCAATCTTTATCTTTTTTAAATCCAACCTACAGTTCCGTTGCTTACAAGGTAATTATGTAGGAAGATCTAAAGACAGACCCTAGAGGATCAAGCGAGCAACGACCCCCAGAGGATCCTGCGAGCCACGCCCCCAGAGGATCCTGCGAGCCACGCCCCCAGAGGATCCTGCGAGCCACGCCCCCCAGAGGATCCTGCGAGCTACGCCCCCCAGAGGATCCTGCGAGCTACGCCCCCCAGAGGATCCTGCGAGCCACGCCCCCCAGAGGATCATGCGAGCCACGTCCCCCAGAGGATCCTGCGAGCTACGCCCCCCAGAGGATCCTGCGAGCTACGCCCCCGAGAGGATCCTGTGAGCCACGCCCCCCAGAGGATCCTGCGAGCCACGCCTTCTTGTAAAGAACATAAAAATTACCACCAAATAAAAAGTGCCCATGTCTTTGGAACCATGTGGTGGATTTACAAAAAAAACAAAAATTGCATACTTGGGGATGCAGAGGGATTAAAAAGTGCAAAAAATTACAAATTTTGACCTGGTGACCCATCCTCTTTAAATTACTTCAAAAGTAGACATACAGGAAAATTAGGATTAAACGTTGTATTGCATTAAAAAAAATAAAATAAAAAATAATAATAATAATAATAATAATAATAATAATAGGTTAACATGTGCGCTGGCAGTATTCCCCTCATTGTTCTTGTTACCCACAACTTCAAGAAAAATGTATAATATACTACTGACTTTTAGAACAACTTACCTCCTCAATGAAAAGCCAAGGATGACAGGGACCTCCTAACAAAGATGGCTTCTTAAGTCCATGCTCAAATATTGCCTTAATACTAGGACATAAAGTTCCTCGAACCAAGTCAGTGATCCCCTCTGTGACCGAGTCATCACCAGCAATAGAATACTGTGTCAGAATAAAAATACATACATGTAAGAAACCAATGACCCAGTGATCACTTTGTCTACGAGGAGTACAACATATTGCTGTACATACATTTAACAAATTTGTTCTCCATTCTGTAACAAATATTTTTATATATAGGATACATTTTTTTTTATGGTGTGGACGCTAGTAATAACAATTTGGATTCATAGTGGCATTTTTCTTAACTTTTTTTTTCCTAAAACGTATTTATTTTTCACTTATTTTCCACATTGTGCCCCCCAGAAGTTTTAAAAAAACACCTTGGAGGGGGGTGGTTAAAGATTGAAATATTTGGATTTTCGTCATATTTCCCATATAACTGGGGCTGGTATATTACCTCTAGTAAAGGGGGCTTTACACGCTACGATATCGCTAATGCGGAGTCATTGGGGTGACGGAATTGGTGACGCACATCCGGCCGCATTAGCGATGCCGTTGCGTGTGACACCGATGAGCGATTTTGCATCGTCGCAAAAACGTGCAAAATCGCTCATCGGTGACATGGGGGTCCATTCTCAATTATCGTTACTGCAGCAGTAACGAAGTTGTTCCTCGTTCCTGCGGCAGCACACATCGCTCCGTGTGACACCGCAGGAACGAGGAACCTCTCCTTACCTGCCTCCCAGCCGCTATGAGGAAGGAAGGGGGTGGGCGGGATGTTACGTCCCGCTCATCTCTGCCCCTCCGCTTCTATTGGGCGGCCACTCAGTGACGTCGCACGGACCGCCCCCTTAGAAAAGAGGCGGTTCGCTGGTCACAGCGACGTTGCCGGGCAGGTAAGTATGTGTGACGGGTCTGGGCGATGTTGTGCGGCACGGGCAGCGATTTGCCAGTGTCGCACAACAGATGGGGGCGGGTACCCACACTAGCGATATCGGGACCGATATCGCAGTGTGTAAAGCGGTCTTTACAAGGGAAATGCAACCTACTGGCTACATAGAGTTGTTCAAGTCTCCTATAACCTAGCACCACCTATACACAGCAATCACGTAACCACTGTCTATGAAGGAGGACGCGCAATCTGCCCTCCTATTACTGTGGATACAGTGATTCTTTAGTGTTGTACATACAGCGATAGAGGTACAGACGAAGTGGTAAAAAAACAACTCTGCCTTCTCTATGGGGATTCCCGCTGTCACTGCAGAGTAGGAGCCGGACCGGACTGACTTTTAAAGTCTAAGGGAGGTTCGGAAGCGTTCATATTACATAAACAGTACAATATGACTGCACTGTATCCAGTCCATCTATATTATATTTTTATACATGCATTCATCTTTGGTCGCATTTTGGCTGCTATCAGGATGTAGTGCACTAACCTCTTTACTCCTTTCATCAAGAATCTCAACAAACTTTGCAGGGAACCAGCCTAAAAGATTTAATTTCATAATTAAAAAAAATAAATGCAAAAATATAAATAAAAACTACAGTAAGAAAGCAATAAATAAACTGCATTAAATTAAAAACACTTAAAAAACCCCCCACAACAATCTGTCTGGTACATTCAGTATTTTCTACTTTCCCCCCCTAGTATTTGATCCTACTGTTACTAAAAATCTGATCACAGGTGTGTCCACCCCTAGGCATCCGGTGAGTATGTGAATGGTAGAGAGTGAACCAAAAATGTATCATAACACTGAAGTAGAGGACAAAATTTGTAAGAGATTTTTGCACTACAGCACACCATATTAAAAATGGAGAGGTATTATATGCTGTAATGAATGCTTACCTCGGAGGCCATTTAACTCTCCAACCCAACAGTGTTCATCCTTCTGGGAAATTATCTACAATAATGATAAAATAAATGCAATCAGTGAATTTATTCTGCAAATTTGTACCCCCTTATACATGTGCTCCCTCGTCTGCCCAATAGTTATACCGTGATGATATCATTCTTGCGAAATCCAAGTTCGTCATCATCGTGACGCTCGAAGTCTAAAAGAGCCTTTGCTCTACGGCGTCTGCTTCGTGAGCACGAGACGTAATTCTCATGGTCCCTCTGGTGGCTCTCCATACTGTAATCAGGTGTCAAGTCCTAAAGTGAAAGTGGTTGATTAGTGATTATGCTGCGAAGGTGACATGTACATCAGACATTAATGCTGCGCTGCATTCCTTTTTTTGTACCATAATTGTATATTAGTACTGAGTCTCAGCAACGGTGGTAGACTCATATCACACTGTCATAGCATGTCTAATTCACAAGTCAGGTTCTAAAACGATAAGGGCTGATTAGTGTTGATGCTGCGATGGCGACATGTACAGGAAACATTAATGCTGCGCTGTATTCTTTGTACCATAATCGTATATTAGTAATGAGTCTCAGCAATGGTGGTAGACTCATGTCATATTGTCATAGCACGTCTAATTCACAAGTCAAGTCCTAAAATGATAAGGGCTGATTAGTGATGATGCTGCGATGGCGACATGTACCGCAGACATTGTACCATAATCGTATATTAGTAATGAGTCTCAGCAACGGTGGTAGTCCCATATCACACTGTTGGTGCACGTTTAATTCCCAGGTCAGGTCCTAAAATGATCGGGGCTGATTAGTGATGATGCTGTGAAGGCGAAATGTACAGCAGACATTAATGCTGCGCTGTATACATTTCTTTGTACCATAATCGTATATTAGTAATGAGTCTCAGCAACGGTGGTAGACTCATATTATACTGTCGGCACATGTCTAATTCACAGGTTAGGTCCTAAAATTGTAGGGGCTGATTAGTGATGCTGCTGCGATGGCGACATGTATAGCAGACATTAATGCTGCGCTGTATTCTTTTCTTTGTACTATAATCATATATTAGTAATGAGTCTCAGCAACAGTGGGGATCCCACAGGTTAAACTCATATCGTACTGTCACAGATCCCAAAAACACACACAACCAAAAAAAGAATATAACATCTAAAAATCCATTTCACCCAATGCATGTAAAATGAAAAAACTTGGAAAATCCAATCTTCCCACTGAATTCTACGGACTAATGAGTCAGACTCAAAAATTCACTCCTCTTCTATACATTTCTTATCTATTGTCAATACTGACTGTAATAGTCTGTAATATAGTCTAGAGCTGCATTCACTATTCTAGAAGCTTCAGAGTGGAAATCTCTCAGCATTCATTGATGGTGTTATGTTTTTATCGATCACTGTGGTGGTCTTCATTATGAGAATTATTATCTTTACACCAGATCCTGTACAGATATACAAACTATCTGTCTCACCGCATTAGGCTATGTGCACACGTTGCTTTTTTTTTCAGCGCGGAAAAAAACGCACCATCTGGCAGAGGGGAGAATTGTAAACAATGCTTTTTGAGAAAAAGGCATCGAAAACGCGTGCGTTTTTCCATGCGTTTTTCATGCATTTTTTTAGGTGCGTTTTTTTAAGACTTGTCAGTGTTAATAAAGTTGGTTGAACACAGACCTTTGGAAAAAAAAACCTGTGATGTCATTTCCTTCTCCACATTCTGTTTGGATAAATGGGAGGGCTTGGAATGGAAGGAGCACCATTTGAATTCTGGAAAAGTTGAAATAAACTTCGCGCACCATGTCACTTTAGCAGGGCCCCTTGGGTACCTATACGTCAGAAAACCCCCACAAGTGACCCCATTTTGGAATCTGCACCCCTCAAGGATTTTATTCAGGAGTATATTAAGCATTTTGAATCCACAGGTACTTCACCCAAAATGTTGCTGTGGCAACAATATTCTCACTTTTAGGCCCGTTTCACACGTCAGTGAAAAACACTGACGTTTTTCACTGGCGTGTAAAACACGCACATGTCCCACAGTGTGCCGTGAATCATGGCACACGTGGGTTGTCTAAGTGCAATCCGGGCTCCGTTCTCCGTGGCCCGTGATTGCACTCAGTAATCAACTCACCTGCGCCCGCTCCCGCTCTCCATGGTGCTGATCGCTCCCGCGGTGCAGCATCCGGCTGGCGATGACCCCCGCAGCAGCTGCTTCCGGGTCGGCTGTGTCGCACATCATGAATATGCGCGACAATGATGAGCCGGCTCAGAAGCAGCAAGCTGCACGGGCTGCAGAGGACATCGCTGGACACCGGGTGAGTTAAAATGATTTTTATTTTAAAAGCACGTTTTTTTCTGGCACGTGTTTCACGGAGCACACCACTGCGTAGTCCGTGGGACATCAGTGATGCCAGAAAAAAACGGACATGTCTCCGTGCGGCAATCATGCACACGCGGGTACGCCGCACGGAGACACGTGCAGTGAAAAGAAGGGAATTTTGTTTACTTACCGTAAATTCCTTTTCTTCTAGCTCCAATTGGGAGACCCAGACAATTGGGTGTATAGCTATGCCTCCGGAGGCCACACAAAGTATTACACTAAAAGTGTAAAGCCCCTCCCCTTCTGCCTATACACCCCCCGTGCTCCCACGGGCTCCTCAGTTTTGGTGCAAAAGCAAGAAGGAGGAAAAAATTATAAACTGGTTTAATGTAAATTCAATCCGAAGGAATATCGGAGAACTGAAACCATTCAACATGAACAACATGTGTACACAAAAAAACAGGGGCGGGTGCTGGGTCTCCCAATTGGAGCTAGAAGAAAAGGAATTTACGGTAAGTAAACAAAATTCCCTTCTTCTTTGTCGCTCCATTGGGAGACCCAGACAATTGGGACGTCCAAAAGCAGTCCCTGGGTGGGTAAATAATACCTCATAATAGAGCCGTAACGGCTCCGTCCTACAGGTGGGCAACCGCCGCCTGAAGGACTCGCCTACCTAGGCTGGCATCTGCCGAAGCATAGGTATGCACCTGATAGTGTTTCGTGAAAGTGTGCAGGCTCGACCAGGTAGCTGCCTGACACACCTGCTGAGCCGTAGCCTGGTGCCGCAAGGCCCAGGACGCTCCCACGGCCCTGGTAGAATGGGCCTTCAGCCCTGAGGGAACCGGAAGCCCCGAGGAACGATAAGCTTCGAGAATTGGTTCCTTGATCCACCGAGCCAGGGTTGATTTGGAAGCTTGTGTCCCTTTACGCTGGCCAGCGACAAGGACAAAGAGTGCATCCGAGCGGCGCAGGGGCGCCGTACGAGAAATGTAGAATCTGAGTGCTCTCACCAGATCTAACAAGTGCAAATCCTTTTCACATTGGTGAACTGGATGAGGACAAAAAGAGGGTAAGGAGATATCCTGATTGAGATGAAAGGGGGATACCACCTTAGGGAGAAATTACGGAACCGGACGCAGAACCACCTTGTCCTGGTGAAACACCAGGAAAGGGGCTTTGCATGACAACGCTGCTAGCTCAGACACTCTCCGAAGTGAAGTGACTGCTACTAGGAAAACCACTTTCTGCGAAAGGCGTGCGAGAGAAATATCCCTCATTGGCTCGAACGGTGGTTTCTGAAGAACCATCAGCACCCTGTTCAGATCCCAGGGTTCTAACGGACGCTTGTAAGGAGGGACGATGTGACAAACCCCCTGCAGGAACGTGCGTACCTGTGGAAGTCTGGTCAGGCGCTTCTGAAAAAACACAGAGAGCGCAGAGACTTGTCCCTTAAGGGAGCCGAGCGACAAACCCTTTTCCAATCCGGATTGAAGAAAGGACAGAAAAGTGGGCAAGGCAAATGGCCAGGGAGAAAAACCCTGAGCAGAGCACCACGACAGGAATATTTTCCACGTCCTGTGGTAGATCTTGGCGGACGTTGGTTTCCTAGCCTGTCTCATAGTGGCAATGACCTCTTGAGATAATCCCGAAGACGCTAAGATCCAGGACTCAATGGCCACACAGTCAGGTTGAGGGCCGCAGAATTCAGATGGAAAAACGGCCCTTGAGACAGCAAGTCTGGTCGGTCTAGTAGTGCCCACGGTTGGCCGACCGTGAGATGCCACAGATCCGGGTACCACGACCTCCTCGGCCAGTCTGGAGCGACGAGGATGGCGCGGCGGCAGTCGGCCCTGATCTTGCGTAACACTCTGGGCAACAGTGCCAGAGGAGGAAACACATAGGGGAGTTGAAACTGCGACCAATCCTGAACTAAGGCGTCTGCCGCCAGAGCTCTGTGATCGTGAGATCGTGCCATAAATGCCGTGACCTTGTTGTTGTGCCGGGACGCCATTAGGTCGACGTCCGGCATCCCCCAGCGGCAACAGATCTCCTGAAACACGTCCGGGTGAAGGGACCATTCCCCTGCGTCCATGCCCTGGCGACTGAGAAAGTCTGCTTCCCAGTTTTCCACGCCCGGGATGTGAACTGCGGAGATGGTGGAGGCCGTGGCTTCCACCCACATCAAAATCCGCCGGACTTCCTGGAAGGCTTGCCGACTGCGTGTTCCGCCTTGGTGGTTGATGTAAGCCACCGCTGTGGAGTTGTCCGACTGAATTCGGATCTGCTTGCCTTCCAGCCACTGCTGGAACGCTTTTAGGGCAAGATACACTGTGCCCTGATTTCCAGAACATTGATCTGAAGTGAGGACTCTTGCTGAGTCCACGTACCCTGAGCCCTGTGGTGGAGAAAGACTGCTCCCCACCCTGACAGACTCGCGTCCGTCGTGACCACCTCCCAGGATGGGGGTAGGAAGGATTTCCCCTTCGATAAAGAAGTGGGAAGAAGCCACCACCGAATGGAAGCTTTGGTTGCCTGAGAGAGGGAGACGTTCCTGTCGAGAGACGTCGGCTTCCTGTCCCATTTGCGTAGGATGTCCCATTGAAGAGGACGCAGGTGAAACTGCGCGAAAGGGACTGCCTCCATTGCTGCCACCATCTTCCCCAGGAAGTGCATGAGGCGCCTCAAGGGGTGTGACTGACCTTGAAGGAGAGATTGCAACCCTGTCTGCAGTGACCGCTGTTTGTTCAGCGGAAGCATCACTATCGCTGAGAGGGTATGAAACTCCATGCCAAGATATGTCAGCGATTGGACCGGTGTCAGATTTGACTTTGGAAAATTGATGATCCACCCGAAACTCTGGAGAGTCTCCAGAGTAGCGTTGAGGCTGTGTTGGCATGCCTCTTGAGAGGGTGCCTTGACCAGCAGATCGTCTAAGTAAGGGATCACCGAGTGACCCTGAGAGTGGAGGACCGCAACTACTGTAGCCATGACCTTGGTGAAAACCCGTGGGGCTGTCGCCAGGCCGAACGGCAGTGCCGCGAACTGAAGGTGTACGTCTCCGATGGCGAAGCGCAGGAAGCGCTGATGCTCTGGAGCAATCGGTACGTGGAGATAAGCATCTTTGATATCGATCGATGCAAGGAAATCTCCTTGGGACATTGAGGCGATGACGGAGCGGAGGGATTCCATCCGGAACCGCCTGGTCTTTACGTGTTTGTTGAGCAGTTTTAGGTCCAGGACAGGACGGAAAGACCCGTCCTTCTTTGGAACCACAAACAGGTTGGAGTAAAAACCGTGACCCTGTTGCTGAAGAGGAACCGGGACCACCACTCCTTCTGCCTTCAGAGTGCCCACCGCCTGCAGAAGAGCATCGGCTCGCTCGGGAGGCGGAGATGTTCTGAAGAATCGAGTCGGAGGACGAGAGCTGAACTCTATCCTGTAATCGTGAGACAGAATGTCTCTCACCCAACGGTCTTTTACCTGTGGCAGCCAGGTGTCACAAAAGCGGGAGAGCCTGCCACCAACCGAGGATGCGGTGTGAGGAGGCCGTAAGTCATGAGGAAGCCGCCTTGGTAGCGGCACCTCCGGCGGTCTTTTTAGGGCGTGACTTAGACCGCCATGAATCGGAGTTCCTCTGATCCTTCTGAGGCCTTTTGGACGAGGAGAATTGGGACCTGCCCGCACCCCGAAAGGACCGAAACCTCGACTGTCCCCTCCTCTGTTGGGGTATGTTTGGTTTGGCCTGGGGTAAGGATGTTTCCTTTCCCTTGGATTGTTTGATGATTTCATCCAATCTCTCACCAAACAAACGGTCGCCAGAAAATGGCAAACCGGTTAAGCACTTTTTGGAAGCCGAATCTGCCTTCCATTCCCGTAGCCACAAGGCCCTGCGTATTGCCACCGAATTGTCGGCTGCAACCGCCGTACGGCTCGCAGAGTCCAGGACAGCATTAATAGCGTAGGACGCAAATGCCGACGTTTGAGAGGTTATGGACGCCACTTGCGGCGCAGACGTACGTGTGAGTGCGTCAATTTGCGCTTGACCCGCTGAGATAGCTTGGAGTGCCCATACGGCTGCGAATGCTGGAGCAAAAGACGCGCCAATAGCTTCATAGATGGATTTCAACCAGAGCTCCATCTGTCTGTCAGTTGCATCCTTGAGTGAAGCCCCATCTTCAACTGCAACTATGGATCTAGCCGCCAGTCTGGAGATTGGAGGATCCACCTTGGGACACTGAGTCCAGCCCTTGACCACGTCAGGGGGGAAGGGATAACGTGTATCCTTAAGGCGCTTGGAAAAACGCTTATCTGGACAAGCTCGGTGTTTCTGGACTGCCTCTCTGAAGTCAGAGTGGTCCAGAAACATACTCGTTGTGCGCTTGGGAAACCTGAAACGGAATTTCTCCTGCTGAGAAGCTGACTCCTCTACTGGAGGAGCTGAGGGAGAAATATCCAACATTTGATTGATGGACGCGATAAGATCATTCACTATGGCGTCCCCATCCGGAGTATCAAGATTGAGAGCGGCCTCAGGATCAGAATACTGATCAGCTACCTCCGCTTCATCATACAGAGAGTCCTCCCGCTGAGACCCTGAACAATGTGATGATGTCGAGGGAATTTCCCAGCGAGCTCGCTTAGGCGGTCTGGGACTGCGGTCCGTGTCAGAGACCTCACCCTGGGATCCATGAGACACCCCGGGAGGACATTGTTGTTCCAACTGAGGGGAACCAGGGAGCAATGATTCCACAGTGCCCATGGTCTGAGATACCGGTCTGGACTGCAAGGCTTCTAGTATCTTAGCCATAGTCTCAGAAAGTCTATCAGTAAAAACTGCAAACTCCGTCCCTGTCACCTGGACAGTGTTAGCAGGTGGTTCCTCCTGGGCCACCCTTAGCAGAGGCTCCGGCTGAGTAAGTGCTACAGGAGCCGAGCATTGCACACAATGAGGGTCAGTGGAACCTGCCGGTAGTATAGCCGTACATGCGGCGCAGGCAGCATAGTAAGCCTGTGCTTTGGCACCCTTGCTTCTTGTGGACGCCATGCTGTTGTCTCCCCTGAGCAATCCAGGAGGGTATATAGCCAAAAATCAACCGTGCACCATACAGTGTAAAGTATAGCCTATAATCATATAATCTATAAGTACACTTCTGCACAAGTGGGGCCAGCACCTCAGGTGCTGCTTACCGCCCGCTCAAAGCGGTTGTGTGGTCACCAGAATCCCTGCCTGGGTCTCCCCGAGCTTGTCTCCCCTCTCCAGCGTCAGAAGAGCTGACAGGAATGGCTGCCGGCGTCCTGAGGAGAGGAGGGGGCCGTGGGCGTGCCCTAGAAAGTGCGGGAATCTGGTGCCCCACTGTGCACAGTGAGGGGGGTGGAGTATGCAAAGCATGTTCCAGCCCTCAGTGCTGACTTCTCGTACAGCGTCCCGCCCTTCCCCTGACTGGCAGGCCTGGGGGCGGGAAAAAAGTGAGACTAGGCCGCAAAAGCCGGGGACTAAAGTTATAAGCGCGGACGGCGTATAAGCCCGGTCGGCGCGGTAGTCCCCGGCGCACTAACAGTCCCAGCCGCGCCACAGTGTAAAAATGGCAGCGGCGGTCAGCGCGGTAGTCCCCATAAACTAACACACCCAGCACGCTGCAGTGTGTGATGGCACAAGCGCGGTCAGCGCTGCGGTCCCCGGCGCACTAACACACCCAGCAATGCTGGAGTGTTTCTGTGCGCGGTCCCCACGGGGACACAGAGTACCTTAAAGTAGCAGGGCCTTGTCCCTGACGATACTCGGCTCCTTATCCAGCAGAGTCCCCAGGAGCTGTGGATGGAGCACGGTCTCAGTGCCTGGAGACCGATTAGGATCCCACTTCACCCAGAGCCCTAAAGGGGATGGGGAAGGAAAACAGCATGTGGGCTCCAGCCTCCGTACCCGCAATGGATACCTCAACCTTAACAACACCGCCGACAAGAGTGGGGTGAGAAGGGAGCATGCTGGGGGCCCTGTTATGGGCCCTCTTTTCTTCCATCCGACATAGTCAGCAGCTGCTGCTGACTAAGCTGTGGAGCTATGCGTGCATGTCTGCCTCCTTCGCACAAAGCATGAAAACTGAGGAGCCCGTGGGAGCACGGGGGGTGTATAGGCAGAAGGGGAGGGGCTTTACACTTTTAGTGTAATACTTTGTGTGGCCTCCGGAGGCATAGCTATACACCCAATTGTCTGGGTCTCCCAATGGAGCGACAAAGAAATCACTGACGTGTGAGCAGACCCATTCATTATAATGGGTCTGCGTATGTCAGTGATTCTGGTACGTTTAAAAAAAAGCACAAACCAGAATCACTGACGTGTGAAAGAGGCCTAAGGCTATGTGGCCATGATCCAGCGACACGGCGTCTAGTACACAGTGTCAGCCTTCCTGCAGCTGCCCATGCCCACGATTTGGGTCCAGGCTGCTGTGGAGCTCTATGCTACCTGCAGAGAACACTCATCTCCGCAGCATAAATTGACATGCTGAGGCTCGGGAAGCCACGCCACCGGTCAGTTTATACTGCGGAGAAAAGAAGCACAGTGGGCATGGGATCTCCAAAAATCCTTCCACTGTGCTTCTACTGCACAACGCAGCGTTATGGACGCAGGGAAAACACTCAGCGCCCATAACGCTGCAAACCCTGATTGTGGGAACACAACCTAAAAAGCGTCAATGGATGAATGGATGTCAAATATATATAACGTCCCACCCCCGCCTGCATATTCTAAGCTTGCACCTTTAGTACCTTTCATGTGGCACTAAAGGGTGCCTAGCTTAGTATTTATCCAATAAAAAAAAACAATGAAAAAAATGGCGTGGGGTCCCCCCTATTTTTGATAGCCAGTCAGGGTAAAGCAGACAGCTGTAGCCTGCAAACCACAGCTGGCAGCTTCATCTTGTCTGGTGATCAATTTGGAGGGCTCCCCAGGCTTTTTTTTTTATTTATAAATAAAGAATTAAAAAAAAAAAAATAACGTGGGGTCCCCCCAAATTAGATCACCAGCCAAGGTGAAGCTGACAGCTGGGGTCTGGTATTCTCAGGGTGGGAAGAGCCATGGTTATCGGACTCTTCCCAACCTAAAAATAGCAGGCCGCAGCCGCCCCAGAAGTGGCGCATCCATTAGATGCGCCAATCCTGGCGTTTCGCCCCAACTCATCCCGCGCCCTGGTGCGTTGGCAAACGGGGTAATAAATGGGGTTGATACCAGATGTATAATGTCACCTGGCATCAAGCCCAGCAATTAGTGATGTCACGGCGTCTATCAGATACCAGACATAACTAATTGACAGTAAACAAAAGCAAAAAAAATGACAAAAAATTTTTTATTAGAAAAAAACACTCCCCAAATCATTCCCTTGTTCTCCAATTTAATCAATAAATTTGAAAAAAATGGGTCCGCAGAAATCCATTTGGACGTCCCACGTCGCCTCTGGACCTTCTAGAATATGGGGGCACGTTCAGGGAACGTATCCCCCATTTTCTAGGAGGGCAGACCCTCCATTTGAGGAGAGTGGGTGCCAAAAATCTGCACCCACTCTCCCCGGGTCACAGCTGCAGAGTGCGAGCAGCCAGCACAGCTCTCTGAACACAGTGCTGGCTGTCAGCTGCTCTGCTCATGTGACCGGCCAGCGTCTGCTGTGAAGGAGGAGGGGGCCGCGGGAGATCAGCGCTGCGACCGGACAGGTGAGGGGGAATACCGGGGGGAATAGGGGGTGACCTGGCAGGGCCTGGGGAACAGTTTTCTGTCGCATGTGTTATTGCACATGCGACAGAAATCATAGGAGCAGGGCGGCCGGTGCGCTACTGTGCGCGGCCATGTTGGATTTTCGGGAGGGGGGGGGTCGGGGCAAGCACTTTGGCGACACTGGGGGCTTTCCAGGACTTTGCCAGGAAGTGAGGTCAACAGGAAACCTCTTGACCTCACTTCCAGGTAAATGCCTGCGTTCTGGCATGCCGACAAAGGCCGCGGACCGCAACAAAAAAGCAGCTCACTGCGGTGTAGCTGCATTCTGACCCACATCATTGATTTAATGGGGGAGAGAACGCAGCCACAACGCACAAAAGAAGTGACATGCTGCTTTTCTTTCCGCACCGATTTTTGGCATCAAAAACGCTGCGTTTAGAAACGCAGCGTGTGCACTGATTTTTCAGCTTTCCCATACACTTTGCTGGGAAAGCTGAACGCATGCAATTTGCCACTGAAACGCTGCGGTTCTAAACGCAGCGTTTCCGCGGTAAAAAACGCAACGTGTGCACACAGCCTTACGACAGATCAGTAAAAGGATAATTCACCAAATCATAGATTAACCCCTATCCATAAGTATTAAATAAGATACTAATCCCTGACTGTTCAGACACTGATCAATAAGTTAACCCTATCAGTTATCACTTAGTTATCGCCTATACTATAAGGGCTGTATATGATAATTATCTTCCACGGGTTAATTCTAAACAGATATCTTCAAATGTGTTGGAAATATTAACATAAAAAGATAATCTGTCTCAATACTTGCATTCTCTATGAAAAATTGATTCTGGATAGTCTTTTCTTGCAACTCTACATTATTCTGTTCCTCCAAGAATTGCATTGATAAATTGACAACTGGGTGTTATCGGTTGGGGTGTGATCTACATTGGCTGACACTGCACAATCAGAGCTTCTAGTGACAAACACCCCTTTGATGGAATGGTAATGCACAATTGTCAATATACTCTTAAGGCCGCTTTACACGCTGCGATATCGTGACCGATATCGCAGGCGTGCGTACCCGCTCCCATCGGTTGTGCGACACGGACAAATCGCTGCCCGTGACGCACAACATCGCCCAGACCCGTCACACTACTTACCTGCCCTGCGACGTCGCTGTGTCTGGTGAACCGCCTCCTTTCTAAGGGGGCAGTTCGTTCAGCGTCACAGCGACGTCACAGCAGCATCACTGAACCGCCGCCCAATAGAAGCGGAGGGGCGGAGATGAGCAGGACGTAACATCCCGCCCACCTCCTTCCTTCCGCATTGTGGCCGGGAGGCAGGTAAGGTGAGCTTCCTCGTTCCTGCGGTGTCACACGGAGCGATGTGTGCTGCCGCAGGAACGAGGAACAACTTCGTTACTGCTGCAGTAACGATATTTGAGAATGGACCCCCATGTCACCGATGAGCGATTTTGAACGTTTTTGCGACGATGCAAAGAAGGGAATTTTGTTTACTTACCGTAAATTCCTTTTCTTCTAGCTCTAATTGGGAGACCCAGACAATTGGGTGTATAGGCTATGCCTCCGGAGGCAGCACAAAGTATTACACTCAAAAGTGTTAAGCCCCTCCCCTTCTGCCTATACACCCCCCGTGCTCCCACGGGCTCCTCAGTTTTGGTGCAAAAGCAAGAAGGAGGAAAAAGAATTATAAACTGGTTTAAAGTAACTTCGATCCGAAGGAATATCGGAGAACTGAAACCATTCAACATGTGTACACAAAAAAACAGGGGCGGGCGCTGGGTCTCCCAATTAGAGCTAGAAGAAAAGGAATTTACGGTAAGTAAACAAAATTCCCTTCTTCTTTGTCGCTCCATTGGGAGACCCAGACAATTGGGATGTCCAAAAGCAATCCCTGGGTGGGTAAAATAATACCTCGTAAGAGAGCCGTAAAACGGCCTCTTCCTACAGGTGCGCAATCGCCGCCTGAAGGACTCGTCTACCTAGGCTGGCATCCGCCGAAGCATAGGTATGCAACTGATAATGTTTCGTGAAAGTGTGCAGGCTCGACCAGGTAGCCGCCTGACACACCTGCTGAGCCGTATCCTGGTGTCTCAAAGCCCAGGACGCACCCACGGCTCTGGTAGAATGGGCCTTCAGCCCTGAGGGAACCGGAAGCCCAGCCGAACGGTGGACTTCGAGAATTGGCTCCTTGATCCACCGAGCCAAGGTTGATTTGGAAGCCTGTGACCCTTTACGCTGGCCAGCGACAAGGACAAAGAGTGCATCCGAGCGGCGCAGGGGCGCCGTACGAGAAATGTAGAGTCTGAGTGCTCTCACCAGATCTAACAAGTGCAAATCCTTTTCACATTGGTGAACTGGATGAGGACAAAAAGAAGGTAAGGAGATATCCTGATTGAGATGAAAGGGGGATACCACCTTAGAGAGAAAGTCCGGAACCGGACGCAGAACCACCTTGTCCTGGTGAACAACCAGGAAAGGGGCTCTGCATGACAGCGCTGCTAGCTCGGACACTCTCCGAAGTGAAGTGACTGCTACTAGAAAAAACCCTTTCTGCGAAAGGCGTGAGAGAGAGAAATATCTCTCATTGTCTCGAATGGTGATTTCTAAAGAACCAGCAGCACCCTGTTCAGAATCCAGGGTTCTAACGTCAGCTTGTAAGGAGGAACGATGTGACAAACCCCCTGCAGGAACGTGCGTACCTGTGGAAGTCTGGCTAGGCGCTTCTGGAAAAAACACAGAGAGCGCTGAGACTTGTCCCTTAAGGGAGTTGAGCGACAAACCCTTTTCCAGTCCAGATTGAAGGAAGGACAGAAAAAATGGGCAAGGCAAAGTGCCAGGGAGAAAAACCCTGAGCAGAGCACCACGACAGGAAAATTTTCCACGTCCTGTGGTAGATCTTGGCGGACGTTGGTTTCCTAGCCTGTCTCATAGTGGCAATGAGGTCTTGAGATAATCCTGAAGACGCTAGGATCCAGGACTCAATGGCCACACAGTCAGGTTGAGGGCCGCAGAATTCAGATGGAAAAAACGGCCCTTGAGATAGCAAGTCTGGTCGGTCTGGTAGTGCCCACGGTTGGCCGACCGTGAGATGCCACAGATCCGGGTACCACGACCTCCTCGGCCAGTCTGGAGCGACGAGGATGACGCGGCGGCAGTCGGCCCTGATCTTGCGTAACACACTGGGCAACAGTGCCAGCGGAGGAACACATAAGGGAGCTGAAACTGCGACCAATCCTGAACTAAGGCGTCTGCCGCCAGAGCTCTGGGATCTTGAGACCGTGCCATGAACGTCGGTACCTTGTTATTGTGCCGGGACGCCATGAAGTCGACGTCCGGTACCCCCCAGCGGCAACAGATCTCCTGAAACACGCCCGGGTGAAGGGACCATTCCCCTGTGTCCATGCCCTGGCGACTGAGATAATCCGCTTCCCAGTTTTCCACGCCTGGAATGTGAACTGCAGAGATGGTGGAGGCCGTGGCTTCCACCCACATCAAGATCCGCCGGACTTCCTGGGAGGCTTGCCGACTGCGTGTGCCGCCTTGGTGGCTGATGTATGCCACCGCTGTGGAATTGTCCGACTGAATTCTGATCTGCTTGCCTTCCAGCCACTGCTGGAACGCTTTCAGGGCAAGATACACTGCCCGTATTTCCAGAACATTGATCTGAAGCGAGGACTCTTGCTGGGTCCACGTACCCTGAGCCCTGTGGTGGAGAAAAACCGCTCCCCACCCTGACAGACTCGCGTCCGTCGTGACTACTTCCCAGGATGGGGGTAGGAAAGATTTCCCCTTCGCTAATGAAGTGGGAATAAGCCACCACCGAAGGGAAGCTTTGGTCGCCTAAGAGAGGGAGACGTTCCTGTCGAGGGACGTCGGCTTCCTGTCCCATTTGCATAGGATGTCCCATTGAAGGGGACGCAGGTGAAATTGCGCGAAAGGGACTGCCTCCATTGCTGTCACCATCTTCCCCAGGAAGTGCGTGAGGCGCCTCACGGGGTGTGACTGGCCTTGAAGGAGAGATTGTACCCCTTTCCGTAGTGACTGCTGTTTGATCAGCGGAAGCTTCACTATCGCTGAGAGTATGAAACTTCGTGCCAAGATATGTCAGCGATTGGGCCGGTGTCAGATTTGACTTTGGAAAATTGATGATCCACCCGAAACCCTGGAGAGTCTCCAGGGTAGCGTCAAGGCTGCGTTGGCATGCCTCTAGAGAGGGTGCCTTGATCAGCAGATCGTCCAAATACTGGATCACCGAGTGACCCAGGGAGTGTAGGAGCGCTACTACAGTAGCCATAACCTTGGTAAAAACCCGTGGGGCTGTTGCCAGGCCGAACGGCAGTGCCACGAATTGCAGGTATTCGTGTCCTATGGCGAAGCGCAAGAAGCGCTGGTGCTCTGGAGCAATCGGTACATGGGGATAAGCATTTTTGATATCGATTGATGCAAGGAAATCTCCCTGGGACATTGAGGCGATGACGGAGCGGAGGGATTCCATCCGGAACCGCCTGGTTTTTACCCGTCTGTTGAGCAGTTTCAGGTCCAGGACCGGGCGGAAAGACCCGTCCTTCTTTGAGACCACCAACAAGTTGGAGTAAAAACCGTGGCTCTGTTGCTGAAGAGGAACAGGGATCACCACTCCTTCAGCCGTCAGAGTGCGCCGCGCCTGCAGAGGAGCCTCGGCTCGCTCGGGAGGCGGGGATGACCTGAAGAATCGAGTCGGGGGACGAGAGGTAAACTCTATCTCGTAACCGTGAGACAGAATAACTCTCACCCAGCGGTCTTTTATTTGTGGCAGCCCGGTGTCGCAAAAGCGGGAGAGCCTGCCACCGACCGAGGATGCTACTAGCGGAGGCCGAAAGTCATGAGGAAGCCGCTTTGTTAGCGGCGCCCCCGGTGGTCTGTTTAGGACGTGACTTAGACCGCCATGCATCAGAGCTCCTTTGTCTTTCTGAGACCTTGTGGACGAGGAGAATTGGGACCTGCCCGCGCCCCGAGAGGAGCGAAATCTCGACTGCCCTCTCCTCTGTTGGGATATGTTTGGTTGGGACTGGGGTAAGGATTGTTTGATGACTTCATCCAGACGCTCGCCAAACAACCTGTCGCCACAAATTGGCAAACTGGTTAAGCGCTTTTTTGGAAGCAGAATCTGCCTTCCATTCCCGTAGCCATAAGGCCCTGCGGAGTACCACCGAATTGGCGGCCGCAACCGCCGTACAGCTCGCAGAGTCCAGGACAGCACTAATAGCGTTGCCGAGGTTTGGGAGGTAATGGATGCCACTTGTGGCGCGGCCGTGCATGTGGCTGCTTCAATTTGCGCTTGACCTGCTGAGATAGCTTGTAGCGCCCATACGGCTGTGAATGCTGGGACAAAAGAAGCTCCGATAGCTTCATAGATGGATTTCAACCAGAGCTCCATCTGCCCGTCAGTGGCATCTTTGAGCGAGGCTCCATCTTCCACTGCAAGTAATGATCTAGCCGCCAGTCTGTGAGATTGGAGGGTCCACTCTGAGACACTGAGTCCAACCTTTAACCACGTCAGGTGGAAAAGGACAACGTGTATCCTTAAGGCGCTAAGAAAAAACGCTTATCTGGACAAGCATGGTGATTCTGGACTGCCTCTCTGGAATCAGAATGGTCTAGAAACATACTCGGTGTACGCTTGGGGAACCTGAAGCGGAATTACTCCTGCTGATAATCTGACTCCTCCGCCGGAGGAGCTGAGGGAGAAATATCCAGCATTTGATTGATGGACGCAATAAGATCGTTCACTATGGCGTCCCCGTCCGGAGTATTACGATTGAGAGTGCCCTCAGGATCAGAATCCTGATCAGCTGTCTCCGCATCATCAACCGGAGATGCCCCCCGCTGAGACCCTGAACAACATGATGCCGAGGGAAATTCTAAGCGAGCCCGCTTAGTCGGTCTGGGGCTGGGGTCTAAGTCAGAACCCTCAGCCTGGAATGTATCCCGGGAGGACATTGTTGGTCCAATTGAGGGGGGCCAGGGAACAATGATTCAACAGAGTCCCTTTGCTGAGATACCGGCCTGGACTGCAAGGCTTCTAGTATCTCAGCCATAGTCTCAGAGAGTTTTGCAAACTCCATCCCCGTCACTAAAGACCGTGTCAACAGGTGTCTCCCCCTGGGCCCCTCTTAGCAGATGCTCTGGCTGAAGAAGAGAGTCACGGGGGCCACACATTGCACACAATGAGGATCAATGGGACCTGCCGGCAGCTGGGTCGTACAAGCGGCGCAGGCAGCATAATAATCCTGTTTTTTTTGGCACCCCTGTCTTTGTGGGCGCCATGCTATTGTTTTCCCTGATTAACACAAAAGGGTAAATAGCCATAATGAACTGTGCTCATACAGTGTAAAGTATATAGTAATAACACAGAATGTATCAATACACTACAGCACCATGGGGCTAACCACCACAGGTGCTGCTTACCAGCCGCCTAAAGCGGTTGTGAGGCCACCAGAGACCGTGTCTGGGTTTCCCAGGGTTTGTCCCTCTCTGCAGCGTCGGAGGAGCTGACAGGAATGGCTGCGGCGTCCTGACGAGAGGAGGGAGCCGTGGGCGTCTCACACAGTGCACAGTGAGGGGAGTGGAGTATGCAAAGCATGCTCCAGCCCTCATGCTGCTCGTTTGTCCCTCTCTTCCGTGCAGCGTCCCGCCCTTCCCCTGCCTGTCAGGGCTGAGGGCGGGAAAAAGGAAGCTAGGTCGCAAGAAAGCCGGGGACTCGAGTATAAGCGTCGCCGCCGTAAAAGCGCGGCCGACGCCGAAGTCCCCGGCGAACTACAAGTCCCAGCCGCGCCGCAGTTTCACATGGCAGCGGCGGTTAGCGCGGTAGCCCCTACATATAAACACACTCAGCGACGCTGAGTGTGTAATGGCACATATAGACCCGGTCAGCGCCGCGGTCCCCGGTGCACTAGCACACCCAGCAAAGCTGAGGTGTTGCCGTGCGCGGTCCCTACAGGGATACAGAGTACCTTCAAGATGCAGGGCCATGTCCCTGAACGGAACCCGGCTCCTATCCAGCAGTCTCCACAGGAGTTGTGGATGAAGCACGGTCTCAGTGCCTGGAGACCGATAGGATCCCACTTCACCCAGAGCCCTGAGGGGGATGGGGAAGGAAAGCAGCATGTGGGCTCCAGCCTCCGTACCCGCAATGGATACCTCAACCTTAACAACACCGCCGACAAGAGTGGGGTGAGAAGGGAGCATGCTGGGGGCCCTATATGGGCCCACTTTTCTTCCATCCGACCTGGTCAGCAGCTGCTGCTGACCAATCTGTGGAGCTGTGCTGTGCATGTCTGCCTCCTTCGCACAAAGCATAAAAACTGAGGAGCCCGTGGGAGCACGGGGGGTGTATAGGCAGAAGGGGAGGGGCTTAACACTTTTGAGTGTAATACTTTGTGCTGCCTCCGGAGGCATAGCCTATACACCCAATTGTCTGGGTCTCCCAATAGAGCGACAAAGAAATCGCTCATAGGTGTCACACGCAACGCCATCGCTAAAGCGACCGGATGTGCGTCACAAATTCCGTGACCCCAACGAGATCACTTGAGCGATGTCGTAGCGTGTAAAGCCTGATTTAGAGTTCCAACACTTTTGCTAACTTTTTTTTTACATCATATAGCAGAAGTTTTGATCAGTAGGGATTTGTGTGCCCGGACTGCTGCCAATCATGGAAGCCCTAAGCCGGGTGCTAATAAATCAGTCTTCTCTTGCAAAGGTGGACAGCACGTGGCTGAGAACTTCTGCTACCTCATTTTAGCAACTTAAAGGGGGTTTTCTTTTACTCAAAATCCCCCGCACCCACTAAAATGATTAACATTTCTGACAAATCTCTATGCCATGTTGAAACCTTTGTAAAAGTGGACTTTAAATAGGATAACAAAGGAACCACACAATAAAGAGTTTTATGAAAAATTTCTCCACAATTGCTATTTTGTGATGGATCAACATACTAAAAAAATAGGCATGTTAAGTCTAGTACCAATTTAGGTTAGAAGTGGGTTTCCAAGATTCTAGAACCACCTGAGAAGTATCACCATGTAATATTCCCAAAGTGCCGAAATTATATATTTTTACTTTTTGAATACCTTGTACAGCACATCTTTTTATTGTTCTTGGGGATTTTTGTAGGTGGGATTGCCATGTAAAGAGATGCAGTTATCATGATTCTCCCCTTACATAGACACTGACTCAGTTACCAGCTTCATGCCCTTCTATTGGAAGGATTGGGAAACACAATACTAATGGAGGCAAGAAGAGCAGAGAGGCAATGCAGATAACCACATTTTCAGTGTATGGGATGCCACAGAAGAGATCACCTTGTCGTGGTTATTGGGCTCACATACATTGACCAATACATAAGCTAAATATCTCTTTTTTTCTCTCAAATATTCCTAAAGCAGTAATGCAATACCAGAGTTCCTTTATACAATGTTAGCATTCTAGAGTGCAGCTGTATGAATTTTTGTACTTATAATGTGTTTTTAGGTAGCACCTGTTCACACCTGTTGGATGTGCAGGTCAGTCTTTTTGATATATTTGTAGTCCGTTTCTTTCTGACTGAGCACTCCACCCTATAACCAGGCTGTGTTCACCCTGCTGGATGCTTTCTGCCCTGACATGTAGGTTTTTAACACGAATAGAGGGATTTCAAGTATATATAATGAGATCACCTTGTCGTGGTTCACCGGGCTCACATGCTTTGGCCAATACATAAGCTAAATAGCTCTTTTTTTGAAATATTCCTATAGCAGCAATGCAATACTAAAGTTCCCTTATTCATTGTTAGCATTTTAGAGTGCAGCTGTATGTGTTTTTACAGAAGAAGGACATAACGTCAGAAACAGTGGCATGTGACTGCATGAGAAGCTGGCTTACATTGGAATTTCAGCTACTGCATGTAAACTATTTGCACACAATTTTAGAGATCACAAACCTCTTTACCTAATACTAATGTTATAGTAATCATTATTTAAAAGGGGTTTTTGCAACTTTTTTTTTTAAATTAGCATGTGTTGCAAGTGTGCTTTAAAAATGATATAGGACATGCTCACCAATTGAGCCTCTTCTGCACCTTTGGCCTGCCTGCCAGGATCCCTATTAGGCCAGTTTCACACATCCGGCTTTTCGCCGGTTTGCCGGATCCGGCGCTCTCCCATACAGTGACTACAGTACAGTGACAGCGCAACAAGCGCCGGTCACGTGCTGTCATGTGACCGGCGCATGTGACCCGGAAGTTACAGCGCTGTCACTGTACTGTATTGTCTGTACGGGAGAGCGCCGGATCCGGCAAACCGGCGAAAAGCCGGATGTGTGAAACCGGCCTTAGTATCCACATCTTTTTTGGCCTAGTTGGCTGCTGATCACTGCAGCCAATGTGCCGTTCACTGCTACAGTGCAGCCACTGATTACACATGCTGATCATAATGGATGAAAAGATAAGGAAACAGGAGAGGAACCCAGTAAGCAGAACACAGCATTGGTGACGGGTTCCCGTTTGACTATGGACTATTGAATCTTATAAATTAAGAAGTAATGATAACGTGACTCACAATATTACAGTTTTTAGGGTCAGAGCATTGGAAGTGACGAGCAACTTGCAGAATGGCCTCTCTCAGATCTGCCACCAGAGCCGTCTGCTTGATATTCTTGGCTTTTAGGGCCTCAAAGTCATCGTCACCTGTGAAAAAAGAATAGGACTTATTTACACATTGAATCATCACATCCCTTTTACCTCGGTAGCCGAAAAGTGGGTAGTGGCTACTGCCAGTATACATTCCGGTCTATTTTTAAGAAGAGTCTGCTTTTTTTCTGTCCAAAAAACATGACACTCTGGTCCTTGGACTGTGGCCGCTTCTGCACTTCTTCCCTATTCATGTGAATGCGGAGGAGCGGCAATATAAGGCTGTTGTGCTTTCTGGACAAAACCATATAAAGGCCATTTCAGTACATTCAATCATTCAGTCCCCATACAGAAATAACACTGCTTTCCCGAAGCATCTTTTAAAGAAGTTCTCCAACAATGTAACAAAATGGCCCCATCACATAATTCAAACTGCAGCGACTCCTAGCCACGTGTCAGTATTTCCTGCAGTCTGAAGAAACAGTTGCTGACAGAGGAGCTGTATCATAAGCACAGATGTATCCTGGACCCAAGAAGTAGTGTGTGATCGGAGAAGAAATAAATCTCATCGCTCCCTGAGCACTAAGGATTTTTTTCCAGCTTCAGTCCTCCGTGCTCAATCAACGGAAGAGAGGATTTATTGCTTCTCCTGTTGCACACTTATCCGACAACTTAGGGAATGTGTGCTTACATTACAGCTCCTCTGTCAGTTGAGACACAGGTCTTAGGAGCTGTGTTTCTTTAGGCTATGTGCCCACTGGACAACGTACCCGCACACTTTGCCGTAGGTTTGTCCGCATGTTTACCACAGCTGCTCCCCGGAATCCGCAGCTATCCATTGCAGCAGGATTCGAGCATTTTTGTTGTGGTAAACCTGAGGGACAAGCGCAAAAATACCTGCGGAAGTCCCACCCTGCATCTCCATAGTGGAGGAGCGGGAATTCCGCAGATATTTCCGCATGAATAATTGACATGTGGCTGCGGGACATCCGCAGCATATTCCGCAGCTGCACATACCGCACCATTGATACAGCACGCCTCAAATCCCATAGGGTAACATGGGGAGTGTCTGTACTTGTGCAAACCTGCGGATTTATCTGGAAAATCCAGATAAATCCGCAGGTTTTCTGCAGCAAAAAACGCGGGTATGCTGTCCTGTGGGCATAGCTTTAGACTGCAGCCCGCGCTGACACATGACTAGGATTGGTTGCTGTTTGAATTATGTAACGAGGGCCGTTATATTACATTCTTGGAGAATCCCTTAAAGAGGAAGAAACTCTTTTTGAGAGAGGGGTAAAAAATATCCTTGGGAAAAGAAGAATCATGGATGAGCTCACAGTGACAACTGACAAAAAGACACTGGCTAAATGAATAAGCTCAATCATATGTGAAATAAATACCTACCAAATAAAAGGGTTGTGATCCCAGACTTTCTGCGCTGACTTTGCCTTCTCATAATCTGAGGACATATAGAAGGAAGTAATTATTTTCTGACCACTCTACAAAGCCATTGTGTCACATGTAGTCATGACTGTATATGGCCCAGGTGGATAATGACAGTGTATGTGGAATCAGTGGAACTAATACATTCATGTCCCTCCAGTGTACATCATAGTGCAAAAAAGAATAACAAATTACCGTACATATGGGTAACATTGAACAATGTTATATATTGTGTTACACAACCTGTGTACAGCCAAGAAAATGGAAGTATTTATCCCTAAGGTAACAAAAAATTATAAAGTACAATGAACTGTTCATTAACGATTTTATTATTGGGATATTAATAAGTTGCAAGCAGCCTGCAGAAAACTAAACCAATGTTTATATCACAAGGTGGTAGCAAATTGTCTCATTGCATGCCCTTGACAATTACGATATCGTAAGAAGGGAATTTTGTTTACTTACCGTAAATTCCTTTTCTTCTAGCTCCAATTGGGAGACCCAGACAATTGGGTGTATAGCTATTGCCTCTGGAGGCCACACAAAGTATTACACTTAAAAGTGTAAGGCCCCTCCCCTTCTGGCTATACACCCCCAGTGGGATCACTGGCTCACCAGTTTTAGTGCCAAAGCAAGAAGGAGGAAAGCCAATAACTGGTTTAAAGACCAATTCAATCCGAGGAAACATCGGAGAACTGAACCATACCACATGAACAACATGTGTACCCGAAAAAACAGAAAAACCCCGAGAAAACAGGGCGGGTGCTGGGTCTCCCAATTGGAGCTAGAAGAAAAGGAATTTACGGTAAGTAAACAAAATTCCCTTCTTCTTTGTCGCTCCATTGGGAGACCCAGACAATTGGGATGTCCAAAAGCAATCCCTGGGTGGGTAAAAGAATACCTCATGATAGGGCCGTCAAACGGCCCTCTCCTACAGGTGGCCAACCGCCGCCTGAATGACTTATCTACCTAGGCTGGCGTCTGCCGAAGCGTAGGTATGCATCTGATAATGCTTGGTAAAAGTAAGTAGACTCGACCAGGTGGGTGCCTGACACACCTGCTGAGCCGTAGCCTGGTGCCGTAATGCCCAGGATGCACCCACGGCTCTGGTAGAATGGGCCTTCGGCCTTGAGAGAACCAGAAGCCCAGTAGAACTGTAGGTTTCAAGAATTGGTTCCTCGATCCCCCGAGCAAGGGTGGATCTGGAAGCTTGCGACTGTTTACGCCGATCAGCGACAAGGACAAAGAGTGCATCCGGGTGGCGCAGGAGCGCCATGCGGGAAGTAGAACCTGAGTGCTCTCACCAGAACCAACAGATGCAAATCTTTCTGAAATTGAAGGACTGGACGAGGACACAAGAAGGTGAGGTGATATCCTGATTGATATGAAAATGGGATACCACCTTAGGGAGAAATTCCGGAACCGGACGCAGAACTACCCTGTCCTGGTGAAGGACCAGGAAGGGAGTTTGTATGAGAGCGTTGCTAGCTCGGAAACTCTCCTAAGAGACGAGACCGTTACTAGAAGGCCACTTCCCGTGAAAAACGGGAAGGGAGACATCCTTCAAAGGCTCGAAAGGCGGCATCTGGAGAGCAATTAGAACCTTGTTCAGATCTCAGGGCTCTAACGGCCGCTTGTACGGAGTGCTGAGAAGACAAACTCCCCGTAGGAACGTGCGTACCTGAGGAAGTCGTCGTTTCTGAAAAAATACAGATAGCGCTGAGACTTGTCCCTAAAGGGAACTGAGCGACAACCCATTTTCCTACCTAGATTGCAGGAAGGAAGGAAACATAGACGATGCAACCGGCCAGGGAGAAACACCCTGCGCCGAGCACCGAGATAAGAACATCTTCCACGTCCTGTGGTCAATCTTGGCGGACGTTGGTATGCTAGCCTGTCTCATGGTGGCAACCACGTCCAGAGGTAATCCTGACGACACTAGGTTCCAGGACTCAATGCCACACCATCCGGTTGAGGGCCGTAGAATTCAAATGGAAGAATGGCCCTTGAGACAGCCAGTCTGATTGGTCTGGTAGTGCCCCCGGTTAGCCTACCGTGAGGCACCACAGAACCGAGTACCACAACATCCTCGGCCAATTTGTAGCGACGAGGATGGCGCGGCCGCAGTCGGTCTTGATCTAGCGCAGTACTCTGGGCAACAATGCCAGAGGTGGCACCTAAGGGAGCTGGAACTGCGACCAATGCTGAACTAAGGCGTTTGCCGCCAGAGCTCGATGATTGTGAAACCGTGCCATGAAGCTGGCACATTGTTGTTGTGCCGTGACGCCATTAGATCGACGTCCGGCCTCTGTCAGCGGCGCCAGATCTCCTGCAACCCGTCCGGGTGAGGAGACCATACTCTTTCGGCCACACCTCAGCGACTTAGGAAGTCAGCTTCCTAGTTTCCACACTTGGGATGTGAATTGTGGATATGGTGGATGCCGTGTCATCCACCCACATCAGAACCTGCCGGACTTCCTGGAAGGCTTGCCGGTTGCGCGTTCTTCCTTGGTGGTTGATGTATGCCACCGCTGTGGAGCTGTCCGACTGAAGTCGGATATGCTTGCTTTCCAGCCGCTGTTGGAAGGTTTGTAGGGCAAGATACACTGCTCTGTGTTCAAGAACATTGATCTGAAGAGTGGACTCTTGCTGAGTCCACGTACCCTGAGCGCTGTAGTGGAGAAAAACTGCTCCCCACCCTGATAGACTCGCGTCTGTCGTAACTATCGCCCAGGACGGGGATAGGAAGGACCTTCTTTTTGACCAAGAGGTGAGAAGAAGCCACCACCGTAGAGATTCCTTGGCCGCCTGAGAAAGAACGACGACTCTGTTGAGGGACGTCGACTCCTTGTCCCATTGGCGGAGAATGTCCCATTGTAGTGGACGCAGTAAAACTGCGCGAAAGGAACTGCCTCCATTGCTACCATCTTACGTAGGAAGTGCATGAGGCGTCTCAATGTGTGCGACTGGTTCTTAAAGAAGAGCTTGCAGCCCGTAGTGAATGCTGTTTGTCTAGCGGCAGCTTCACTATCGCTGAGAGAGTAAGAAACTCTATGCCTAGATATGTTATCGATAGGGTCGGGGTCGGATCTGACTTTAACAAGTTGATGATCCACCCAAAACTCTAGAGAGTCTCCAGCGCAACGTTCGGGCAGTGTTGGCATGTTTCCTAAGAGAGTGCCTTGACAAGTAGATCGTCTAAATACGGGACCACAGAGTGACCCTGAGACTGTGACTACTGCTGCCCTGACCTTGGCGAAGACCAGTTGGACTGTCGCTAGCCGGAAGGTAGAGCTACGAACAGAAGGTGTTCGTCTCCTATAACGAAGCGTAGAAACGCTAGTGCTCTGGATCAATCGGCACGTGTGGATAAGCATCCTTGATGCCTAACGATGCTAGGAAATATCCTTGGGACCTTGAGGCGATGACATGGCGGAGGGAATCCATCCGGAACCGCCTGGTGTCCACGAGCTTGCTGAGCATTTTTAGATCCAGAACGGGACGGAACGGCCCGTTGTTATAGGTACCGCAAAGAATTTGGGGTAAACCGTGACCTTGTTCCTGAAGAGGAACGGGGGTCATCACTCTTTCTGCCTATAGAGTGCACCCTGTTTGCAGAAGAGCAGCGGCCCGGCCGGGAGGTGGAGAAATTCTGAAGAATCGAGTTGGGGGACGAGAAGTGAGCTCTATCCTGTACCCGTGAGACAGAATGTCTCACACTCAATGGTCATTGACCTATGGCAGCTAAATATCGCCAAGGCGGGAGAGCCTGCTACCGACCGAGGCCGCAAGTCATGAGGAAGCCGCCTTGGAAGCGGGTTTTCAGACTGTCGCTTTTTTGGGCGAGACTGAGCCCGCTAAGAATCTTAGCTCCTCTGATCCTTTTGAGTCCACATTGGACGAGGAAAAATGGGACCTGCCCGAGCCTCGAAAAGGCCGAAAACCCCGACTGCC
The DNA here is from genome assembly GCF_048569485.1 of Anomaloglossus baeobatrachus. NCBI lineage: Eukaryota > Metazoa > Chordata > Amphibia > Anura > Aromobatidae > Anomaloglossus > Anomaloglossus baeobatrachus. The sequence goes on from NC_134360.1 coordinate 69,679,962, forward strand.
TCTTGCTCTGTTGGGGTTTGTTGTGTCCGGGCTGAGGAAAGGATGAATCCTTACCCCTGGACTGTTTAATGGTTACATCCAACGCTCACCAAACAGTCGGTCAGCAGAAAAAGGCGACTGGTTAGGCAACCTTTTTTGGAAGCAGATCTGCCTTCCATTCACTTAACGAGCAGACCAGGCTCTGCTTAAAAACACGGAGTAGCGGAGGCTACCGCCGCACGGTTCGCAGAGTCCAGGATAACCTGAATCGCGTAAGAAACAAATGCAGACATTTGAGAGGTTAAGGATGCCACCTGCGGCACAGATGTACGTGTAACCGTGTCAATCTGTGTAAGACAAGCTGAAATAGCTTGGAGTGCCCCAAGGGAGAGAATGCCGGAGCCAACGCCGACAGCCTCATAGATGGCTTTCGACCAGAGATCCATCTGTCTGTCAGTGGCATCTTTGAGTTTGCAGTTCCATCTCCCACTGCAACTATGGATCTAGCTACAAGCCTGGAGATTGGAGGATGCCGCTCGGGACATTGGGTCCAGTCCTTGACCAAGTCAGGGGACAGGGATAACGTGTATCCTAAGCCGTTTGGAGAAGCGCATATCTGGATAAGCGTGGTGTTCCTGGACTGCCTCTCTGAAGGCAGAGTGGTCCAGAAAAATACGTGAAGCTGACTCCTCCACTGGAGGAGCTGTGAGAAATAACCCACATTCTATAGATGGACGCTATAAGATTATTTACTATGGCGTCACAATCAGGAGTATCCAGATTGAGAGCGGTCTCAGGATCAGAATCCTGAGCCGCTACTTCCGCCTCATTACACAGCGAGTCCTTCTGTTAGGACCCTGATGAAACCGAGGCCGCCTGTCTGGGACTGACGTCCGTGCAGAGCCGTGACTCTGGGATGCGTGTGACATTCCCGGAGCTGTTAGTTATTCACACTGAGGGGGGCCATGGATCAATGATTCAACAGTGCCCATATTGTGAGAGACATGTCCGGACTGCTAGGCTTCTAGTATCATAGCCATAGTCTCAGAAAAACTGTCAGTAAATACTGCAGACACCGTCCTCATCCCCTGGCCATTAGTGCATATAATGGGAGTCTATGTAACCTGCCGGCCGTATAGCCGTACATGCTGTACCAGCTGTATAGAAAAACATGTGGTTCTGCACCTTTGTTTTACACAGAGAATATGCTGATAACTCCTGCGCATAATCCAGGAGGGTATATACAACGTGCGACCAAACAGTGCAATGTATATAGTACAAGCATATCTATAAGTGCACTTCTGCACTAGTGGGGTTAGCACCACAGGTGCTGCTTAACGCCTGTTGCAGCGATTGTGTGACTATCAGAATGCCAGGGTCTTCCACACTTGTCTCTGTATCGTACAGAAACTGACACTAATGGCTGCCAGCGTCCTTGTAGAGAAGGAAGCCGTGGGCGTGCCTGAGAAAGTGCGGGAATCCGGATTCACAGTGCACACAGTGAGAGGGGTGGAGTATGCAAAACATACTCCAGCTCTCAGCGCTGCTCTATGCAGCGTCACGCCCCTACCCTGACTGTCAGGGCTGTGGGCGGTAACGAAGGGAGACTAGGCCCAGAAGCCGGGGACTCGAGTTAACAGCGCGGCCGCCGTAAAAGCGCGGGCCGCGCTGAAGTCCCCGGCGCACCACAAGTGCCAGCCGCGCCGCAGTTCCAGCGGCCGGCGCGACCGATTCATAGAAGTGGCCAGCGTCCCGCCCCTCTCCTGACTGGCAGGTCTGGGGGCGGGAACGAACGGAAGCAGGCCGCAAAAGCCGGGGACTCTAGTTATCAGCGCGGCCGCCGTAAAAGCGCGGGCCGCGCTGAAGTCCCCGGCGCACCACAAGTGCCAGCCGCGCCGCTGCCAGCGGCCGGCGCGACCGATTCCTGGAAGTGGCCAGCGTCCCGCCCCTCTCCTGACTGGCAGGTCTGGGGGCGGGAACGAACGGAAGCAGGCCGCAAAAGCCGGGGACTCTAGTTATCAGCGCGGCCGCCGTAAAAGCGCAGGCCGCGCTGAAGTCCCCGGCGCACTACAAGTGCCAGCCGCGCCGCAGTCCCAGCGGCCGGCGCGACCAGTTCCCATAAGTGAGCCTGCTTCAGCGAAGCTGAATGAGGCCATGGCACAGGCGCCGCAGCGCTGATGTCCCCCGGCGCACTACAACACCCAGCATGCTGCGGTGTGAGCGCCAAATGCACGGGGACACAGAGTACCTTGAGGAAGCAGGGCCATGTCCCTGATGTACTCCGCTCCATCCAGCATCTTCTCCAGGGGCTGTAGATGGAGCACGGTCTCAGTGCCTGGAGACCGGTAAATCCCACTTCACCCAGAGCCCTGTAAAAAGGGATGGGGAAGGAATCAGCATGTGGGCTCCTGCCGCCGTACCCGCAATGGGTACCTCAACCTTACAAACACCTCCGACATACAGTGGGGTGAGAAGGGAGCATGCTGGGGACACTATATGTGTCCTCTTTTCTTCCATCCGACATAGTCAGCAGCTGCTGCTGACTAAAAAGTGGAGCTATGCGTGGATGTGTTGCCTCCTTCGCACAAAGCACAAAACTGGTGAGCCAGTGATCCCACTGGGGGTGTATAGCCAGAAGGGGAGGGGCCTTACACTTTTAAGTGTAATACTTTGTGTGGCCTCCAGAGGCAATAGCTATACACCCAATTGTCTGGGTCTCCCAATGGAGCGACAAAGAAATGTACTTTACTTGTTTGCACATCTCATTCTAAAATCATTGGCGATAAAGGGGTCAACCTAATAGGATAACCCTTTTAAAAAAAGATTGCCTCCAAAGCTAAGTGTACAGATGACAGTGGATCTGCATTATTACATAGTGATGATTTAAAGAAAACCAGCCATCAGGATTTTCATATATAAACTAAAGCCAGGGCTATACTGGCGCTATCATGCTGATTCTATACATACCTTTAGTTGTGAGATCGGATGTATACTTTCTGAAATACAGGGAATAAAGTTTGTGAAATGCACTATTGATTGATAGGTGCTGCAGAGCACCTACCAATCAAGTAACACTGGATTTCACAAACTTTACTTGCCTGTATTTCAGAAAGTATACATCTCTCACAACTAAAGGTATGTATAGAATCAGCATGATAGCGCCAGTATAGCACTGGTTTCAGTTTATAGATGAAAATCCTGGTGGTTGGTCCTCTTTAAAGAAAAGCTGTCACCAGGTCCAACGTGGCCAGTTGTTGCTCCAATAACATTCCTGCTGCTCCCCTGAATATTTCTTTTGTTTTTGATACAGGCTTTTTTTTATCTAGTGCTGATTTTTATGGTCTTTACTAAGGGGCATGGCTCACAGGTTAATATAATGTAGCCTAATAACACACCCCTGAGGATACTGTGAGCCCCACTCTCTTGATAAAGACCATGAAAATTAGCTCCAAATAAATAGGAACATATGTCTGAAATCACATGGAAGATTAAGCAGATTCTGGCTACTTTTGACCTGGATATGGATGCTCTTTAAATTATAAGACATATGGACAAGTGTTGATCATGTGAAACAACTCTAGTATAGCGGTAATATATCAAGATAGTAATTATTAGAACAGTCTGGGATCCCCTGGACCTGCCACTGATTGACCGCCTATAGTTCTGAAGACGATAGCTGAGCTATACTATAGTTATTCTCAAAGACAATGACTGAAGCTACAGCGTGAATGTACAACCGGCTGTTCCTCGTGGCCATGGTCTTCCAGCCAACAAAGAACAAGGGATTAAGCCCCCATTTTGGAGATTAGTGGTGGTCCCAGAAGTGGGAAACCCAACAATCAAGCAAATATCACCAGTCCACTGAATAATTAATCATTTTAGTATCTGAATGGATTTTGCCTGGAACGTTGGGTAAGATTTCGTGAACAAAAACAAAATAAAAGGTTCCCCGACCACTTTTTATTCCCCGCCTAACATTACAGTTGCCACGTTGCTTTTGGTCAGGAAGTGCCATGTATTTTCCATCGAGACATTTCTATTCCACAAAACCAGCACAGTAACTCGCCCCTCACCTTAGAGAGGTTAGTCACAGCCGCGGTAGAATTAAGCAGCTGGCCCTGGTCTGCAATCAGATAAGCCAGATGCTTGCGTCTCTGAGCTTCGATCATAACTTCCGTGAGAGTACCAGCAATCATCATGGCTTCCCGCAGCAGAACATCTGCATCCTCAATGTGGGTAGGAATGTCCGACAGAGTGTTAAAGATAGCAGCGGAGTTTTCAGACTGGATGAGCTCTTCTTCCTGTAGGTAGACAAAAAATGAGATTACAGTAATTCTGGCTTGTATACTTAGAGGAGAGTAGAACATGGCTATCATTTTATGGCGTGTTGGTTTATGCGGCTTGGTTTCCATTATGCAACTAATACAACAACAGAAATGACAGGTAATTAGTAAAAGAATTTGATTTTTAAAGAGGACCTGGCACTACGTCAAAAGTGCCCAATTCTTACTCTAATTTTATTCACACTGCTCCAGTTTATACTTTTTTTTTTTTTGCTTTATTTTTACAATCCAACATACAGTTCCAGAGATATGGGTCTTTTTATTTAGTGCAAATTTGTATGATCTTTACTCAGGGGCATGGCTCACAGAGTAATTATGCAGAGCAGCCTAAAGAAACACCCCAGAGGATCCTGTGAGACACGCCCCAGAGGATCCTGTGAGACACGCCCCAGAGGATCCTGTGAGACACGCCCCAGAGGATCCTGTGAGATACGCCCCAGAGGATCGTGTGAGATAAAACCTCTTGGCAAAGACCATAATAATTTGCACTAAATAAAAAATAAAACATTCTTGGACTCTGGATTTAAAAAATCAAAAAAAAAAACAAAAACACCCAGAAAACTTAGGAGAGATGTGGGAATAAATCAAGAACCCAAACTGGTTACTTTTGACCTGGTAAAAAGTCTAGTAATGACAATAATTGTCTATCCCTATTATAGGTAATCAGTGTCTGATCACCACTTTTTCTTCCCCCAACACATGGAAGGGCTATCTCTGGTAGTCAAATAGTCAATGAATGGAGCAGCACTGCACTATACTATATTGTAACGCTCGCCGCTGTTGGGGTGGGCAGTAGCAGGAGTGGACCCATTGGACCACATGGGGAACTGGGGCTTACCCTGACGTAGGAGGGCCTTAACTAAGCTACCACCAGGGTCGACGCCAGGTGCCACTCCCCAGGCAGTGTTCAGGACTGTGGCAGCTGACCCCCAGGATAGGGGACGCAGCAATGGACATGGTTGCAGGTGGGTTCAGTCTCTGATGCAGGCAGGAGGGCTGAGACAGACAGAACGGCTGAAGAAGATAGGTATGGTGGGCATGACAGGGGCAGACAGGTATGGGAAGGTTTTTCATATGGCTAGTTGTATTTTTCATTCCTTATGTATCATAAAGCAGTTATGCTTGTTCATATTTCTCTGAATTGGGTGTGCAGCTTTCACTTCATATAGAAGGTATGGGAAGGTGGGCACAGGAATAGATAGCGGGACAGGAGCACAGGACCTGGCAACTAGCTAAAGGCATTGCGCAGGCACCTCCCCTACTGGGAGGATACCTTAAGTACTTAGTGCCTCTCAGCCATAGGAAGAGAGAAACTTCCGTGAAATGTTTAAGAGCAGGGCCGGTGCACGTGCCCTAAGCATACTCCCGAGGGACCTGTGTGACATGTAAAGGCCCCGGGAGGAAGAAGCAGAGAAGAAGATGGATGACCATGGGAGTACACAGGAGGATGCAGTCCGGCCGCAGTGGTGAGTGAGTCAGCGTCCCTCCTGGGAAGAGGCAGAGTAATACAGGGATACTGACGCTACACATACTGCTCCATTCATTACTGGAGGAAATGAGAAAGGACAGGGAATAAGGACCCTAGACTAGCAATCGGTGGTGTTCCAGTGATGGGACTTACAGCAATTAAAACATTCATCACCTACCCTCAAAATCTTTAAGTGTTACATGAAAATCCTCTACAATGGAGCAAATATTACCCCCATCTACAGGCCGTCCCACTACAGTAGAAAGATGTAGATAAAGGTTGGGGAATGAGTACCAGTTATTTTTCATAAGCCGACTTTACCTTAAGTTTTAGCATGCCGAGGGTGCTTTGGAACAGGACAAGTGAACCTTGGTAGAAAAAAACATCCCAGATCCGTAACAGCAATTTGATGTGCACGACGCTGGCAAATGCAGTGAGGAACCAGTGCAAAGTGATGAGAGACAGCTCTGCAGACAGTGAAAAAGACACAATGGAAGAAGTAAGTCATGCACAAGAGAAAGCAGATACTAATAAAGCAGCAGGGCAATGTGCATGATGAACGCATCCATAGAAGTGCCTAAAATGGGTCAGCACCAGAAATAAAAAGAAGCAGTCGAACCAATATTGGCATTTCTTTAGACAGTGTTCTAATCCAGCTCATCAGAAATGGTCACCAAATATGATTTTTTTATGCCAAAAATCGGACAAATCTGCAGCAGAAATGTGAAGGAGATCCATGGATATCTGCCGTGGATTTGCAGTTTGCACTGCCTTGGTTCATTCATTAGGGTCAATCCGTATGAGGGTCCTCGCCGCCAAAAAAGCCTCAAGAAATGGCAAGGCTATACATGTTATATAATTCAGTGCTGATTCCCATTGATAACAATGGGAGGCAGACACTCACCAATATCATGCTCCTGCAGCAGCTTGTCCAGTCGTGGGAGGTATTGCACAATGAGGTGCCTTAATACCCGCTGATCTGTCTGAACGCCAATCAGGGTGGTGCTGAAATAAGAAGCTGGCACCAAGTCTTCTACAATGGCACTCATCATCCAGAAAGCATCTTCTTCCTCTAGGAAGAGCAGTAAGCATGAGGCCACCTGAAAAAGAAGGATCACAATGGCAGATAGAGCACATCTCACTTACAAAGATGTATGCAATAAGCCTAATTGCTCACGTCAAACTCACCATGCCTGTGCCTTGGCAATACCCAATATCTGGGTACAACCATGCCAAGCCGCGCAGCACTCTTCTGAGACGAGGCACGCCAACACTTTGCAGATTGGAGAAACAAGCATTGCTGGGCATGGTGCGGAGTAAATCCTTTTCAATCTGCAGGAATAAGAACATTTATTTGGTTTTACACTTTAGCTGGATCAATAAATTACAATCAGGAGCCATTAGAGTGGTTGTCCATCTTTGAAGACAATTTTCATTTTTAATTAAAGACACACTGTCAGCAGATCTCTGCAATGTAACCTGAAGACAGCATGCTGCAAGTATTAAAACAGAGACTTCAGCCCTGAATCTGTTGTCTCTCAGTCTTTTTTGTTTACCTGGAATGTTAGCTTTAGCTCCTTATCTTTATCATTAGTGGGTCTCAGCAGTACCTGAGCTGTAGTCTGACTCTGTGCCCTCTATGATTTCCAGCTTCTGTCTGTGGAAATGTGAACTTAAAGCCTGGTGTGGGCAAGGACAGCTCTCAGAGCTCTGCTACATACAAAATCTAAAATCTTTCACTGTGTCAGAGAACAGCTGCAGGCACTAATGTAAGTGATACATCATTGAACTCCAGGCCTGTTTGCCTACATGATACTGCTCTCAGATGAAGAAGCAAAAACCTGCTGACAGATTCCATTTAAATCTGTGTATTTGGTGCTAAACATAATTTTTGTAATTCGGTTTCAATAAAAATTTTGCATGGTTTTGCCTATACGGGCACTTTTAATCCTGCCACATTGAACTTTGATTTGGTCTGTGGTCATAAATCAGCTATTGGCTCAGACAAAAAAAAAAAAAAAAAAAGATTATATATTATATATGTATATATATATATATATATATATATACATATATATATACATATATATACATATATATACATATACATATATATACATATATATACATATATATACATATATACATATACATATATATATACATATATACATATATATATATACATATACATATATACATATATATACATATACATATACATATATATATATATATATATATATATATATATATATATATATATATATATATATATATATATATATATATATATATATATATATATATATATATATATATATATATATATATATATATATGTTAGAAACTTTCCCCTTGGCTCATCAGAATGAGCTCAAGGACAGATTGTCAGTTGACTCATTCAGCAGCCTGTGCAGCAGAAGGGTACAGAAGCCAAAATGTGCAAAAATTTTAATGAGCCTCAAAATACAAAAATACATGCATTTAAAAAATATATATATTGTTCCTACCCCTTTAACATTGTGGAAAAAATAATTTTCACAGAGAAATTATTTTTTGCAATGCGGATGGCTCTCTGCAGTATGGGCTGGCTGTCCATTATGAGATGGATCCATTCATTTCTATGTTCTCAAATATGGGTGTCAAAATTGAACCAGAGAGACAAAATGTAATCCCTCTTGTAACTTTTTCCATCTTTGCACCAGCCTGGCGTGCTTTTGAGGGGTAAGTGGGTCATGGGTAACATTATTGGGTCATATTTTTCAAAAATGTTTGTTTATAAAAATTGATACTTTGTAACAATAAAGGCATAAAACCAAAATATAATAAGAAAAAATTGTTCTTTCACTCAAGGAGAACAAGATGTACGGTATATATATCATTTACTATTATATTTTGGTTATATTCTTTTATTGTTGCAAAGTATACATCTTCGAGAGATAATTAAATATATATATATATATATATATGAGATATGATATATATATGATAGAGATAGAGATATAGATATAGATTATATATATATATATATATATATATATATATATATATATATATATATATATATATATATATATATATATATATATATATATATATATATATAGATATATATATATATATATACCTACAGTGCCTACAAGTAGTATTCAACCCCCTGCAGATTTAGCAGGTTTACACATTCGGAATTAACTTGGCATTGTGACATTTGGACTGTAGATCAGCCTGGAAGTGTGAAATGCACTGCAGCAAAAAAGAATGTTATTTCTTTTTTTAATTTTTTTTTAAATTGTGAATAGTTTATTCAGAGGGTCATTTATTATTCAACCCCTCAAACCGCAAGAATTCTGTTTGGTTCCCCTAAAGTATTAAGAAGTATTTCAGGCACAAAGAACAATGAGCTTCACATGTTTGGATTAATTATCTCTTTTTCCAGCCTTTTCTGACTAATTAAGACCCTCCCCAAACTTGTGAACAGCACTCATACTTGGTCAACATGGGAAAGACAAAGGAGCATTCCAAGGCCATCAGACACAAGATCGTGGAGGGTCACAAGGCTGGCAAGGGGTACAAAACCCTTTCCAAGGAGTTGGGCCTACCTGTCTCCACTGTTGGGAGCATCATCCGGAAGTGGAAGGCTTATGGAACTACTGTTAGCCTTCCACGGCCTGGACAGCCTTTGAAAGTTTCCACCCGTGCCGAGGCCAGGCTTGTCCGAAGAGTCAAGGCTAACCCAAGGACAACAAGGAAGGAGCTCCAGGAAGATCTCATGGCAGTGGGGACATTGGTTTCAGTCAATACCATAAGTAACGTACTCCACCGCAATGGTCTCCGTTCCAGACGAGCCCGTAAGGTACCTTTACTTTCAAAGCGTCATGTCAAGGCTCGTCTACAGTTTGCTCATGATCACTTGGAGGACTCAGAGACAGACTGGTTCAAGGTTCTCTGGTCTGATGAGACCAAGATCGAGATCTTTGGTGCCAACCACACACGTGACGTTTGGAGACTGGATGGCACTGCATACGACCCCAAGAATACCATCCCTACAGTCAAGCATGGTGGTGGCAGCATCATGCTGTGGGGCTGTTTCTCAGCCAAGGGGCCTGGCCATCTGGTCCGCATCCATGGGAAGATGGATAGCACGGCCTACATGGAGATTTTGGCCAAGAACCTCCGCTCCTCCATCAAGGATCTTAAGATGGGTCGTCATTTCATCTTCCAACAAGACAACGACCCAAAGCACACAGCCAAGAAAACCAAGGCCTGGTTCAAGAGGGAAAAAATCAAGGTGTTGCAGTGGCCTAGTCAGTCTCCTGACCTTAACCCAATTGAAAACTTGTGGAAGGAGCTCAAGATTAAAGTCCACACGAGACACCCAAAGAACCTAGATAACTTGGAGAAGATCTGCATGGAGGAGTGGGCCAAGATAACTCCAGAGACCTGTGCCGGCCTGATCAGGTCTTATAAAAAACGATTATTAGCTGTAATTGCAAACAAGGGTTATTCCACAAAATATTAAACCTAGGGGTTGAATAATAATTGACCCACACTTTTATGTTGAAAATGTATTAAAATTTAACTGAGCAACATAACTTGTTGGTTTGTAAGATTTATGCATCTGTTAATAAATCCTGCTCTTGTTTGAAGTTTGCAGGCTCTAACTTATTTGCATCTTATCAAACCTGCTAAATCTGCAGGGGGTTGAATACTACTTGTAGGCACTGTATATTATATATATATATATATATATATATATATATATATATATATATATATATATATATATATATATATATATATATATATACACACATATACATATATATATATATATATATATATACATACATACATACACATATATTATATGTATATATATACACACACACATATATATATATATTATATATATACATATACACACACACACACACACACACACATATATATATTTTTTTGGGTGCAGTTATGTGTAAGGAGAACTGGACTGCATTATGATATGTCAAACCCAAACAACAGATTAGCAAACTTCAAAGACCAGGAGAAGAAAAGACTAAACATCATTAAGCCATAAAGAGAGGAATGGCCCAAAAATATATAATTGAAAAAACAAACATACAAGTTTAAAGAGAACCTCTCATACCATAAAAAGCTATTAACCTGCAAATATAGGGTTGACCTTCAAGTTAATAGAGTTCTAAAACTAACCCAAAAGCAAAGAAATGAGCTGGAACACATGTTTGTTATAAGTGCAAAGTGTAGGTGTATATTCACACTGTGGACATTAAAAAAAAACCATAGCCTAGGATTTAAAAAAAAAAAAAAAAAAAAGTGCAACTACCCAGCAGTAAGTAAATAGTAATAGTGTTTGAAAACTGTCTGGCTGCCACACAGGGTGAAAATGAAGTTTATTCTTTCCTGAAGTTCAGGCTTACAGTCACAGCTCAGAATATGGCAGCTGTAACTGTGCCCCGGCACTGACAGCCAGCTCATCACTGATACAATACAGAGCCAGCTGACGGCTGACAGTCAGTGTTGGGGTGGGCTTACAGCAGGCGATCACTATGTACTGAGCAGTGATGGAAACTGCTTCATCCTCGCCCCTATGACTGAAAGCCGGAGGCTACGAGTGGAATAAAGTAACTGAGCTTTCAAAGTGGTGACCACACAGCATCAGAATGCTATTAACCCTAGAACGCATACCTGGGGCCTCGCAGGCTTGCTAGGTGACTTGTTTTCTAGGTAGATTTCTATGGTTGCGCGTTCTAGGGTTAACCTGCAGATTAACCCCCATAATAGAATTTTTTTATTTAAATAATAGGTTCCCTTTGAAGCTTAGCGACACAAACCATGAATTTCACGTCCTTCATACCTGTTTAGCAGCTAGCGTCTCGTCATTGGAGCTGTTCCGCACAATATCTCTGTACGTCATCTCTGAATTCCTCTTTTTCTGTAAGGCACCTGAGAGTCGCATCCAGAGCTGCGCAATAACAGAATGTGCAATGTATGCAATATGTTATATGACTGAATTGTAGGAGAGAACAGACATTTATTGCCTTTTGCAAAATAGGCCGATTTTTAAAAAGAAGGCTGGTGGCACTGGTATATTAATAGAAGCGTTGCCAGCTGCCATTGATTTGTATGCAGCCTATGGCAGCAGTGATCACATGTGGCTCAGCTGTTGGCTCCTGCATGCAGTGTCACTCTGATGGGCACCTTATACAGGGGAAGGGACAATCCGGCAGAAAATGAGCATGCAGCGTGTACACACACACACTATATACAGTCATGGCCAAACGTTTTGGTACCCTTGAGATTGTTCCAGAAAATGAAGTATTTCTCCCAGAAAATCATTGTAATTACATATGTTTTGTTATAAACAGCTTTATTTCCTTTGTGTGTATTGGAGCAACAGCAAAAAAAAATAGATTTTTGGTCTCATTCCAAAATGAGGGTGCATCTTATAATCTGGATATAGATGGGGTATGTAGAGGCCCGGCAGCAGAGCGGGGTCACAGGAGGCAAGGCCACAGCTGAAGGACAGCGGAGGCACGAGTTGGGCAATTCTATGGGCCTGGAAGGATAGGGGTGTTGCGGCGGTGTGATGTGGGCGCCATTGATCTCTGGGCACCGGATGCGATGGGCTTCAGGAAAATGGACGTGCCCACACAGCCATTTTCCTGAAGTCCATTGCGTTGGAAGCGGCGCACATGCAGACTGAGATATCAACTCTCCAACATCTCATCTGCCCATACGCTGCCTCTACAGTTATTTTCCTGAAGCCCATTGCGCCCACTGCCTGGAATTCAAGGACGCCTGCATTGCACCCCGTGACACCCCTCCTCCCAGCCTCTCGTGTCACCACCGCTGTCCTTTAGCTGCCACCCTGCTGCACTGCCATTGCGCCCCCACCCCCCTCGGTGATCTATATCCACATTATAAAATAGATTCTAGAATTATAAGATGGACCCACTTTTCTTTAACTTCAAAGAAGGGAATTTTGTTTACTTACCGTAAATTCCTTTTCTTCTAGCTCCTATTGGGAGACCCAGACAATTGGGGTGTATAGCTTCTGTCTCCGGAGGCCACACAAAGTATTACACTTTAAAAAGTGTAACCCCTCCCCTCTGCCTATACACCCTCCCGTGCATCACGGGCTCCTCAGTTTTGGTGCAAAAGCAGGAAGGAGGAAACTTATAAATTGGTCTAGGGTAAATTCAATCCGAAGGATGTTCGGAGAACTGAAAACCATGAACCAAAAGAACAATTCAACATGAACAACATGTGTACACAAAAGAACAAACAGGGGCGGGTGCTGGGTCTCCCAATAGGAGCTAGAAGAAAAGGAATTTACGGTAAGTAAACAAAATTCCCTTCTTCTTTGTCGCTCCATTGGGAGACCCAGACAATTGGGACGTCCAAAAGCAGTCCCTGGGTGGGTAAAAGAATACCTCGATAAAAAAGAGCCTAAAACGACCCCCTCTTACAGGTGGGCAACCGCCGCCTGAAGGACTCGCCTACTTAGACTGGCGTCTGCCGAAGCATAGGTATGCACCTGATAGTGTTCCGTGAAAGTGTGCAGACTAGACCAGGTAGCTGCCTGACACACCTGTTGAGCCGTAGCCCGGTGCCGCAATGCCCAGGACGCACCCACGGCTCTGGTAGAATGGGCTTTCAGCCCCAAAGGAAGCGGAAGCCCAGAAGAACGGTAGGCTTCAAGAATCGGTTCCTTGATCCACCGAGCCAAGGTTGACTTGGAAGCCTGCGAACCCTTACGCTGGCCAGCGACAAGGACAAAGAGCGCATCTGAACGGCGCAGGGGCGCCGTGCGAGACACGTAGAGCCGGAGTGCTCTCACCAGATCTAATGAGTGCAAATCCTTTTCACATTGGTGAATTGGATTAGGGCAAAATGAAGGTAAAGAGATATCCTGATTGAGATGAAAAGGAGATACCACCTTAGGGAGAAATTCCGGAACAGGACGCAGAACCACCTTATCCTGGTGAAAAACCAGGAAGGGGGCTTTGCATGACAGCGCTGCCAGCTCCGACACTCTACGGAGCGATGTAACTGCCACTAGAAATGCCACCTTCTGCGAAAGACGTGATAAAGAGACATCCCGCAGCGGCTCGAAAGGTGGTTTCTGAAGAGCCGTTAGCACCCTGTTAAGGTCCCAGGGTTCCAGCGGACGCTTGTAAGGTGGGACTATGTGGCAAACTCCCTGCAGGAACGTGCGGACCTGCGGAAGCCTGGCTAGACGCTTTTGAAAAAATACGGATAGCGCCGATACTTGTCCCTTGAGAGAGCCGAGAGACAAACCCTTGTCCATCCCGGATTGGAGGAATGAAAGAAAAGTGGGTAAGGCAAAGGGCCAGGGAGTAAAACCATTATCAGAGCACCAGGATAAGAAGATCCTCCAAGACCTGTGATAGATCTTGGCGGACGTTGGTTTCCTGGCCTGTCTCATGGTGGCAATGACATCTTGAGATAACCCTGAGGACGCTAGGAGCCAGGACTCAATGGCCACACAGTCAGGTTGAGGGCCACAGAATTCAGATGGAAAACGGCCCTTGTGACAGCAAGTCTGGGCGGTCTGGGAGCGCCCACGGTTGACCCACCGTGAGATGCCACAGATCCGGGTACCACGACCGCCTCGGCCAATCTGGGGCGACGAGAATGGCGCGACGACAGTCGGACCTGATTTTGCGCAGCACTCTGGGCAGCATCGCCAGAGGAGGAAATACATAAGGCAGTCGAAACTGCGACCAATCCTGAACTAATGTGTCCGCCGCCAGAGCTCTGTGATCTTGAGACCGGGCCATGAATGCCGGGACCTTGTTGTTGTGCCGTGACGCCATGAGATCGACGTCCGGCATTCCCCAGCGGCGACAGATCTCTCGAAACACGTCTGGGTGAAGAGACCATTCCCCCGCGTCCATGCCCTGACGACTGAGAAAATCTGCTTCCCAGTTTTCTACGCCCAGGATGTGAACTGCGGAGATGGTGGAGGCTGTGGCTTCCACCCACTGCAGAATCCGTCGGACTTCCTGGAAGGCTTGACGACTGCGAGTGCCTCCTTGGTGGTTGATGTATGCGACGGCAGTGGCGTTGTCCGACTGGATACGGATCTGCCTGCCCTCCAGCCACCGATGAAAAGCCAATAGGGCTAGATACACTGCCCTTATCTCCAGAATATTGATCTGAAGGGATGACTCTATCGGAGTCCAGGTTCCCTGAGCCCTGTGGTGGAGAAAAACCGCCCCCCACCCTGACAGGCTCGCGTCCGTGGTGACCGCAGCCCAGGTTGGGGGTAGGAAGGATTTTCCCTGCGACAGAGAGTTGGGAAGGAGCCACCACTGAAGTGACGTCTTGGTTGCAAGGGAAAGAGAGACGTTCCTGTCGAGGGAAGTCGACCTCCTGTCCCATTTGCGGAGAATGTCCCACTGGAGTGGCCGCAGATGGAATTGCGCGAAGGGCACTGCCTCCATCGCTGCCACCATCTTCCCCAGGAAGTGCATGAGACGCCTCAAGGGGTGTGACTGACCCCGAAGAAGAGATTGCACCCCTGCCTGCAGAGAAAGCTGTTTGTCCAGCGGTAGCATGACTACCGCTGACTGAGTATGAAACTCCATCCCGAGGTAAGTCAGTGATTGGGTCGGTGTCAACTTGGATTTTGGGAAGTTGATGATCCACCCGAACTGCTGGAGAGTCGCCAGAGCGACGGTAAGGCTGTTTTGACACGCCATCTGAGAGGGTGCCCTGACCAGAAGATCGTCTAAGTAGGGAATCACCGAGTGGCCCTGAGAGTGTTGGACCGCCACAACAGATGCCATGACCTTGGTGAACACCCGTGGGGCTGTCGCCAGGCCGAAAGGCAATGCCACGAACTGAAGGTGTTCGTCAACGATGGCGAAACGCAAAAAGCGTTGATGTTCGGGTGGGATCGGCACATGGAGATAAGCATCCTTGATGTCGATCGATGCTAGGAAGTCTCCTTGTGACATCGATGCGATGACAGAGCGGAGAGATTCCATCCGAAACTGTCTGATGCTCACATGTCTGTTGAGTAGTTTGAGGTCCAGAACGGGACGGAACGAACCGTCCTTCTTTGGCACCACGAACAAGTTGGAGTAAAAACCGCGACCATGTTCCTGGGGGGGAACAGGGATCACAACTCCTTCTGTCTTCAGAGCGTCCACCGCCTGAAAAAGTGCATCGGCCCGCGCGGGGGGCGGAGAGGTTCTGAAGAAACGAGTCGGGGGACGAGAACTGAACTCTATCTTGTAACCGTGAGACAGAATGTCTCTCACCCATCGGTCTTGAACATGTGGCCACCAGGCGTCGCAAAAGCGGGAGAGCCTGCCACCGACCGAGGATGCGGTTCTGGGATGCCGAGAGTCATGAAGAGGCCGCCTTGGAGGCATTGCCTCCGGCGGGTTTTTGGGGGCGTGGCTTAGCCCGCCACGCATAGGAGTTCCCCTGGCCTTTCTCCGGCCTGTTGGACGAAGAGGATTGGGGCTTGGCGGAGGGACGAAAGGACCGAAACCTCGATTGTATTTTCCGTTGCTGAGGTCTCTTCGGTTTGGACTGGGGTAAGGAGGAGTCCTTTCCCTTGGATTCCTTAATAATCTCATCCAATCGTTCGCCAAACAATCGGTCGCCAGAAAACGGCAAACCGGTTAAGAACCTCTTGGAAGCCGAGTCTGCCTTCCATTCGCGCAGCCACATGGCCCTGCGGACTGCCACAGAATTAGCGGATGCCACCGCTGTACGGCTAGCAGAGTCTAGAACTGCGTTCATGGCGTAGGAAGAAAAAGCTGACGCCTGAGAAGTCAAAGACGCAACCTGCGGAGCAGAATTACGTGTGACCGCATTAATCTCAGCCAGACAAGCTGAGATAGCTTGGAGTGCCCACACGGCTGCAAAAGCCGGGGCAAAAGACGCGCCCGTGGCTTCATAGATGGATTTCACCAGGAGCTCTATCTGCCTGTCAGTGGCATCTTTTAGCGATGAGCCATCTGCAACCGATACCACAGATCTAGCCGCCAATCTAGAGACTGGAGGATCCACCTTGGGACATTGAGCCCAACCCTTAACTACGTCAGAGGGGAAGGGGTAACGTGTGTCAGTAAGGCGCTTAGTAAAGCGCTTGTCCGAAACCGCTCTGGGCTTCTGGACAGCATCTCTGAAGTTAGAGTGATCGAAAAACGCACTCCGTGTACGTTTAGGGAACCGAAACTGGTGTTTCTCCTGCTGAGAAGTCGACTCCTCTACAGGTGGCGGCGGGGGAGATATATCTAACACCTGGTTGATGGACGAGATAAGGTCATTTACTATGGCGTCCCCTTTAGGTGTATCAAGATTGAGAGCAACGTCAGGGTCAGAGCCCTGAGCTGCGACGTCCGCCTCGTCCTCCAGAGAGTCCTCAAGCTGGGAACCCGAGCAGCGTGAAGAAGTCGGGGAAGATTCCCAGCGAGCCCGCTTAGCCGGTCTGGGACTGTGGTCCGGGCAGGAGTCCTCCACGTGAGACCTAGTGCCCCCCCTGGGAGCGCGCTGCGGCGCAGACAGAGAGGGGCCTGGAGGGGACGATTCAACAGGGCCCGGGGCCTGTGTAAGGACCGGTCTGGACTGCAAAGCTTCAAGCAGCTTGGCAGACCATTTGTCCATAGACTGAGCCATGGATTGTGAAAGTGACTCAGAGAGTTTCTCAGCAAAAACGGCAAACTCTGTCCCTGCCGCCTGGACAGGGGGAGCAGGGGGGTCTACCTGAGCCGAGGGGCCCACTAGTGACCGAGGCTCCGGCTGAGCAAGCAAAACAGGGGTCGAGCATTGCTCACAGTGAGGGTAGGTGGAACCCGCAGGTAACATAGCCGCACAAGAGGTACAGGTCGCAAAATAACCCTGTGCCTTGGCACCCTTGCTCCTTGTGGACGACATGCTGTTGTCTCCTAGGAGAGTGATCACTGAGGGTATATGGGAAAAGGTATATAGCCCGACCGAACAGAAATATATATATATATATATATAGTATATATTCCGGCACCCTAAGGGGACCAGCACCGGGTGACCGGTGTGGCTTACCGACCGCTAAAAAGCGGAGCGTGTGTCCTCCAGATTCCCTGCCTTAGGTCTCCCAGAGTTGCAAAGCTCTTTCCTGGAAATCCTCCACCGGCAGAATGTCAAAAAAATGGCTGCCGGAGCTCTCTGGGGAGGAGTGGAGCCGTGGGCGTCGCTAGAAAAGTGCGGGAATCTGGGGTCCCCACAGTGATCAGTGAGGGGGGAGGAAACATACAGGATGCTCCGGCCCTCACATCCGACGTCAGGTCGGCAGTCCCGCCCTTACCCCTGACAGACAGGCCTGGGGGCGGGAGTTTTGTTACTAGGCCGCAATGAAGCCGGGGACTAAATTTAAGACTGCGGCCGACAAGCAGGCGTGGTCGGCGCGGAAGTCCGCCCGTCTTCACAAATCAGCAGCTGCTGAAGCGTCCGGGATGAAGGCGCTCCATGCACAGCCCCCATGGGGACACAGAGTACCTTAGAGATGCAGGGCCCGGTCCCTGAGGATAAATAGACTCCTGTCCGGCAGATTCCCACAGGGGCTGCGGAGGGAGCACGGTCCCAGTAACTGGATGACCGGTCAGGATCCCACTTCTCCCAGAGCCGCTAAGGGATGGTGAAGGAAAACGGCATGAGGCTCCGGCCTTTGTACCCGCAATGGGTACCTCAACCTTAACAGCACCGCCGACGTAGTGGGGTGAGAAGGGAACATGACGGGGGCCCCGTGGGGGCCCACTTTTCTTCCAACCGATATAACTAATATGAGAATGCATGAGTGGATGTGTGCCTCCTTCCACACAAAGCATAAAACTGAGGAGCCCGTGATGCACGGGAGGGTGTATAGGCAGAGGGGAGGGGTTACACTTTTTAAAGTGTAATACTTTGTGTGGCCTCCGGAGGCAGAAGCTATACACCCCAATTGTCTGGGTCTCCCAATGGAGCGACAAAGAAAATTATTTTTTTCCTATTTATTTCCTCTAAATTAGGGGTGTGTCGTATAATCCGAAAAATATGGCACATCATTTTCTGAAACAATTTCAAGGGTGCCAACACTTTAGGCCATAACTGTATTATATATGAAGGCATTTTAATATCATCATTCATCACCTAGAACACAGGAATCATTTTGGTGCAAAATATATCTCTGCGGCGCGTTTAGATGGATTACCTGGGGTCTCATGCTGTGGGGGATTCCAGCGAGCACAAGGGAGCGCAACTTATCGGAATGGGGCAGAGTTACATCAATCTTGTCCCAGGTTAGGTCTCCTACGTCGTGGTTGTGGGTGAACTCTAGATGGGCCTGCCACTTTAGCCTCTGCTGCGGATCTTCTGTAAGTGGAATTCCCAACAACTTACTTGAATTCGGTTCTGCTCCATCTGCAACACATAAAGAAGAAGAGTAAAGCAAAAGTAAATAATAAAAATACAACAAATCCACACTGAATAGAAAGTTTTCTGTTTGTTTGTTTTTTACATTCTCACCTTCTTTATCTACTCTGAATCCAAATTCATCATAGCGAAACTCCGGCTGATCTACAGTCTGCTCCTTCTGAAAGGGATACATGAAAACTTCACATAAAATACTTCAATAATGCCTAATACTTTTTTATGGCATCCTATAATTAAGACATTTTGATAATCCGGTACTTTCCAAAACGGATTCCTTGATGATAATATTGAACTTTATGAGATCAGAAGTAACATGAACCAATAGTAGACTAATGCTGCATGTGGTTTGGGACGTTGGCCCAGATTCATTAAGACTTGTGTTTCGTACAACAGTCTTATGATCTGCGGGTGCGAATAAGAACCCAATTCATTAAGAGGCCCACATGCCTTGCAAGAAATGTTACTCCATTCAGCGACTGGAGTAATATTTCTAGCATAAGAAATGTGGATGCATTTAAAGAATCCTCCCCATTTTGGATGACTTGCTCGAAAGTGGCATGAAAACGACAAAAGGTGCTAAATTTTTTGCACAACTTTGTGTTGCTCAAAAATTTGGCCACTTTTCAAAGCGGTTTAGACTACTTTTCTGGTGAAACTTATTGATAAATCAGACCATATACGTTTTGGCATTCTAGTCCATTGTGGTCCAAGAGTGGCTTCTCCCACCCCACCCCACTCCCACCCCAGTTGGCTGATAGGTCTCTGATTTGGGGAAATATAATAACAAAAAAAGATAGTTGCACTCTGAAATGAATGTAAGAATATATACATGCATTACTGCTAAGGAAATCTAGGAAAATTGAGATACTTAGCATACAAAAACATTTATTTCTATATCTGCCGAGTAGCCACGCCAAGGCATATCTCGTATACTGGGTACCTACTCTAATCGCCTCTCTCGGAGTTAAAAACCTCCATGTGTATGGGCAAGTAGGAACCTGCTACTAGAAAATAAAATCACCTGTGGCGAGTGGGGGAAGGATGCAGTCAGAGGACATTACTCCATAATTTAGACAAAAAAAACCTGACGGCACTCCCAAAATGCAGTCTGAACAGGTGCAAAACTGTACATGACATAGAATAACAAAAAAACATGGTTGCACTCTGAAATGCTAAAGCATGCAAACCATGCATATAAGACTATAGATATGCATTACTGCTAAAAAAAAATAAATCGGAAATTTGAGATATTTAGCATATAAAAATGGCCATTTCTACATCTGCCCAGTAGCCACGTCAAGGCATACCTTGTATACTGGGTACCTACTCTGAACGCCGGTTCAGACTGCATTTTGGGAGTGCAGTCAGGTTTTTTTGTCTGATTAGGGTAAGACCTGTCAGTCATGGGGAGCAGAGTGGGGTTAAGCCAGACCAGGGAGTGGCTTGGTCTAGTCAGCCGAAACAAAAAGCCACCAGTTAGCTTTCAAAAAACTCAGCAACGTTTCAGAGTAAAACATGCCAGGAAGCAATCATGCAGCCAGGGTCTGATTCATGCTTCCCGTGGTTTGGGCATCTGTTGTGAATACATTTGAATTAGATTACAGTTTGGGGCTCCCTTTTGTGGTCAGTGCTGGTAATGCAGCTGACTTGTTGAGTGGGAACTGGACAGCTGAGTAGGATTTGCAATCAGGCCATTTGGTTTGGGCCTATATAACTATGTAGCTTCCTTTTGTTCCTTGCCGGTGCGCAATTCTATTTCCTGTGTTCTAAGGACTTCCTGAAACCAGCCCTGTTCTGTGTCTACCAGAACTCCTCTCAGATAAGTTGGTCTTGTACCTTTGCTTTTGGTTTTTCACTTTCTTGTGATTGTGCCTGTGTGGAGTTCCTGGTGGAATTGGATTATTCCCTGCTGGGAGTATCTGTGTAGCTTGCTCCATGTTCTGTTCTGTATTGTGTTTTGTCATGCTTGGTACAATATTCAGTCCCCTCTCTTTATCAATGTTTTTCTTGGATCCCAGTAACACCAGAGTACTGATATAGTGGGGGAGAGCTCAGTTCAGGCTCAGTATTTTTCCATGTCAGGCGTGCTGGTATTTATTAGGGTTTTTACAGTTGCAGTCAGTGCTCTTTCCTATGCAGATAGTTTTGGGCCTCATCTTTGCTGACTCTGTTCTCTAGCTACGTATTGTGTTTTCCTATATCACCGTAATCTTGGGGAGTTATCTACATCTTTGGGGACTACTCCGAGGCAGATTAGCTTTTCTACATTTCTCTCTGTTAGAGTATTTATTTCTCTGGCTGTGTCGAGACGACTAGGTCATCGTAGGCTCGTCCCATGACTACTTCTAGTTGTGTGTCAGTATTGGGTCTGCAGTCCATTAAGGTTCCAGCCACTCTGGTTATTTTCTGGGTTTTCGAGTTATTCCTGTTTTTCTGATCCTCCACGGTCACTGGATCACAACAGGCATATAATGACAGATTTGCTTTAGCCTCTAGTTAATAAAGGGGTAATACCGGCATAATTCACATTTTTCAGCTGCAATTAGAACTTCCATAGCAATGAATGAAGAGAAACGCAGGAACAACCACCTCTTCTGCCACTTCAGGTCAGACTCCAGGTACCCGGTACCCAGTCATGGAGACAGGTGTCGGTCCAAGACGTGGTGCTCACATCTATTACAATCCTGTGGATATGCCATAAATGCCTGTTGTGAGACAACCCTTTTAAGGCCAAGAAGTATTGAGGATGTTTGTTAGAAGGGTATTCTCACAGTAGACAGTGGTGGCATTATCTGATATATGGAGCATTGGAGGCCATGTGTAAGAGAGGTGGCCACACACGTGGTCTCTAGATTGATGTCTATCCTAATCATGAAAACAGCCAAGCCATCTTGTGGATATGCTAGAAATGTCTAAAGCAGGAACACTTCTTGACAGGTTTACTTACTACAAAATAAGTGATTTTTGAAGGTCACTGCTAGACCACACAGCGGTCCATATATCCAGGGTCAGACAGCTTTGTTCTAAGACATCTGGCTTGGATAATACACTGCCCTCCGATAGATGGAATCCAGAATATGGCACATTTTGGATTTAAGTCTGAACAGAGTTTCCTTTCACACTAGAACATCTTTTATAAAAGGGTTGGAGGCTTTTCTCACACCAAATGGTATTGTGGGTTGTAAATAGTGATGAGCAAATACTAAGTATTCGGGTTTGGGTTATTCGTACTGAATACCTAGTACTATTCAAATATTCATCACAAATAACGAACCGAATGCAAGTCAATGGGGAACCCGAGCATATTTCCATGGAAATCTTCAAGAAAAACGCTCGGGTTCCCCATTGACTTGCATTGGGTTCGTTATTCGTAACGAATATTGGAATAGTAGTAGGTATTCGGTATGAATAACCCAAACCCAAATATTTAGTATTCACTCATCGCGAGTTATAAAGAAAACAGTGATAGAGAATGTATAACTGGTAGAGAAAGGTTGATTTTGATGGACCCAAGTCTTTTTTTTTCTTTTTTAATTTATATAACCATGTACTTACTTGTGTATATTTTGCGAGGATGTCCTGAGGCCACATGCTTGCTGTGAGGGCAGAGAAGGGACCGCCTGGAGACGGGGTATAACTCCCTACAAATCAGTTTGAAAGCAAGGTCAACATAAAGAATGTATTACCAATACAACATTATAAAGGGTCTCATTTCCTCATAGGGAGGTGAGAGGCGCTGATGATGTGACATCTGTTGTGCACCTGACCTATTAACTAGAATAGGGCATACGCAGGATACCCGCCGGCTACCGACAGATGCCAAATCAGCAGCGTCTTTCTCTTCCTGAGGTTCAAGTGATACTCCCCCATTAAAATAAATATCCACAGACTGTGAAGCAGTCAGACATTACATTTTGCCAATATTATTACTCTTGGCAATATTGTTACTCACCTCAGATGAAGTGGTTACGAAACGCGCGTCGGGTGCATGGTGGGTGAGCCATTGCTATCCATGGAGCTTTCTCCACTATGACTTGCACTTACTTTTTTTATAGTTATTATTCATTGCAGCCTCTGCTGTGTTTACTATTACAGACATTAATGTTTCTTACACCTTGTCCACTGTGCCCTATACCCTTTACACATCTAATATCCAATGTGTATAGTTTGCTACATTGTACCTCTATCTTTGTGCTACACATTCTCATCTTTGGTATTTATCATTGAGAGACAGTCATTAATCCTTTCTCTCTAGCTCACCCATCATTTCTTCTCTTTTACCTGTGCATTTTGACTTTAACCTACTTATATGTTTTTAATGGTGTTTAATTAAAGTTTATATTTCATTGTGAATTATTATAGCCTTCAGTTTTATTGTTACTCTTGTTATTGCTAATTCTCCTTTCTGAGAGCCAACCAGTGTAGGGTATTATAAGGGACATGTTTATCGAGAAAAAATAAAAAAAAGTGTTCAGTTTAGTGACATTATTTAGTATGTTCACATTCATTGGACTAAAATATTGGGACATGTCAATCATTGAATTCAGGTTTATGACTCGGTCCCATTGCCCCCTGGTGTATAACATCCGGCCCCCCCTCATGCCGTCTGACTTTACTAACATGTGGCAGAATGGCTGGTGGTGAAGAACTCAATGATACCAGTGCAGTCTTATATATCGGCCGATGTAGCAAGTCAGTTCCTGAAATTTTTTCCTACCCAAAAATTCCACCTGTGAGTGATATGATTAAAGTGAAAAAGTTTAGGAACCGCAGCGAGTCACAAAGTGGAGACCATGTAAAGTTATGTAGCATTGAGTGCTGAGGAGCAGAGGGCAGAAAAGTCACCAAACGTCTGCTGACTCCATCCTCTGGTATTATTGTAATACCAAACAAAAACTATGCCCCCCTACTGGGAGCTCCTTGGTGTTTGTTTCCATGGCCGAACGGCTGCAGCCAAGCACAATGTCAGCAAATGGATGGAGTGGTGTAAAGCAGAAGGCTCTGGATTCTGGAGCTGTGGATTCTGTGGAGTCACGGATCACAATTCTCTATCGCAGTGATGGCGAACCTATGGCACGCGTGCCACCAGGGGCAAGCAGAGCCCATTCTGTTGGCACGTGTGCTGTCGCCTGATCCTGCAGCTTTTATCTGCTAGTGGAGTCGCGCCCGCAGATCAAAACTGTGTTGGAGCGGAGGAGACATTTCTCCTCGCTCTGACACTCCTCCTCCCCCAGGCTGCAGGTGCCTAGGAGACGGAGGAGCGTCAGCGAGCGGCGCCGGTGTAATGACGTCTTCTGGCCACGTGGGGACTGAGGACCCAGCGGCGCGCAGTGGGGGAGCGAGTGCAGGAAGGTGAGTTGTGTGTTGCTTTTTTTTTTATAACGCGTGTGCGGCTGTGCCAAGGTGGGGATGGGGGGGGCGCAGTGCTAGCGTGGGAGAACACACATGACAGCATGGGGTGGGGGTGAGATACCGCACATGACAGCATGGGGTGGGGGAGGGGGGACGCACATGACAGCATGGGGTGGGGGAGGGGGAACGCACATGACAGCATGGGGTGGGGACATGCATGCCAGGATGGAGGAAACATACATGCCAGGATGGAGGAAACATGCATGCCAGGATGGAGGAAACATACATGCCAGGATGGAGAAAACATACATGCCAGGATGGGGAAAACATGCATGCCAGGATGGAGGAAACATGCATGCCAGGATGGAGGAAACATACATGCCAGGATGGAGAAAACATACATGCCAGGATGGGGAAAACATGCATGCCAGGATGGAGGAAACATGCATGCCAGGATGGAGGAAACATGCATGCCAGGATGGAGGAAACATGCATGCCAGGATGGAGGAAACATGCATGCCAGGATGGAGGAAACATGCATGCCAGGATGGGGAAACATGCATGCCAGGATGGAGGAAAACATGCATGCCAGGATGGAGGAAACATGCATGCCAGGATGGAGGAAACATGCATGCCAGGATGGAGGAAACATGCATGCCAGGATGGAGGAAACATGCATGCCAGGATGGAGGAAACATGCATGCCAGGATGGAGGAAACATGCATGCCAGGATGGAGGAAACATGCATGCCAGGATGGAGGAAACATGCATGCCAGGATGGAGGAAACATGCATGCCAGGATGGAGGAAACATGCATGCCAGGATGGAGGAAACATGCATGCCAGGATGGAGGAAACATGCATGCCAGGATGGAGGAAACATGCATGCCAGGATGGAGGAAACATGCATGCCAAGATGGAGGAAACATGCATGCCAGGATGGAGGAAACATGCATGCCAGGATGGAGGAAACATACATGCCAGGATGGAGGAAACATACATGCCAGGATGGAGGAAACATACATGCCAGGATGGAGGAAACATGCCACGATAGGGTACATTTACCAGGAAGGGGTACATGCTAGGAAGGGGGACATTTACCTGGATGGGGGTACATTTACCTGGATGGGGGTACATTTACCTGGATGGGGGTAAATTAACCAGGATTGGGAACATTTACCAGGATGGAGGACATTTACCAGGAATGGGGTACATGCCGGGATGGGGGAACATTTACAAGGATGGGCAATATGTCAGGATGGGGTACATTTACCAGCATGGGGGAACATGCCAGAATAAGGTACATTTACCAGGATGGAGGACATTTACCAGCATGAGGTATATTTACCAGGATGGGGCCATGATGGGGACAAATATACCTGAATGTAGGAAATATATATCAGGATGGGGGACATGTTTACCAGGAAGTGGCCAGGAAGGGGGACAGAACTACACAATGAAAGGAGAGGGGAGCAACTCGTACGTCTTTATGGGATTTCAAGATGTTCAGACTTTGAAATGTAGATGTGCGTTACAGGGTGACATCTGATTGCATTCCAGGCTAAAATCTCTGTCTAATATGCTGCAATTTTTTCCAGCAAGATCAATCCAACTGCTGTGTCTGGAAAGGACTCAGCTTCAATGTGTGGTAAGCATGCATAAGCGTGATGCCCCCTGCTGAAGAGAAGAGAAGACTGCAAATGTAAGGTTACAATCAATTATTTACATAATAGGATTGGTTGGCACTTTGGAAAAAAAAATTGGATTTAGGGCTACAGTTCGGGCACTCGGCCTGTAAAAGGTTCGCTATGACTGCTCTATCGGATGGATAAATCTGGGATTAGCAAATGCCAGGAGATCATTACCTCCCTGACTGCATTGTACTAACTGTAAGTATTGAGGAGGAGGGATAATAGGGGTTAGTTTAAGCCCCTTAGTTCCAGTGAAGAGAATTCTTGAAGCTTCAGCATACATGACATTGTGGACAATTGTACCATCCAACTTTGTGGGAACAGTTTGGGGGAAGACCCTTTTCTATTCCCCATGACTGAACTCATTACACAAAGCAAAGTCCATACAGGGAGTTAAGTTTGGAAGAACTTTACAGGCGGAGTAGACCATTGTCCTCAACCCCATTGAAAACCCATAAGATGAACTAGAATAGAGATTGTGAGTCTGGTTTTGGCCTCCAACATCAATATCTGACCTCAGAAATGCTCTTCTGAATGAGTGAAGATTGAGAGCGGTTATAAATGCAAAAGGGGGATATGTTATATGGCCACAACCTGTATAAATGTACTGTAATATAGGTGTATTAATCACTGATCATCATCTTTTCCAGTTTCCAGCACAGCTCCTCTTCTCACTCACTTGCCTTCTACTCTGACTCTCAGGATCACGCAAAGGTCTGTGTGTGAGATGGAAGTCTCTTTTACATTATCAGACTATAAAGCCTTGTTCTGAGTCTCCATAAACTTACATAGACTTATTAAAAGCCACTTCCAGCTCACGCAGAGTGCAGTGTGAACTGGCGAGTAGGAATAGAAGTCACATGAGAAGAGGACCAGAGCAGCGCTGGAAACTGGGAAAGACGCTGATCAGCGAGTATATTAATGCACCTACACTACGTATTAATTTACACAGGTTTATGCAATAAAAAGTTTAATGGGAGTGCTTCTTTAATAACTATGGATGTATAATGGGAGGTCAAAAACGTCTGTAAGTGTAATGTATAGGTGTCCTAATACTTTTGTCCGTATGGTGCCTCTCATGACATTTCTACATTTCCTACATGGCATCCATTACATATCTTCTCAGGAATCTTCTTCCTGCTCTACCCTGACTTTTTTACCCTGC
This sequence comes from Anomaloglossus baeobatrachus, assembly GCF_048569485.1. NCBI lineage: Eukaryota > Metazoa > Chordata > Amphibia > Anura > Aromobatidae > Anomaloglossus > Anomaloglossus baeobatrachus. The sequence goes on from NC_134360.1 coordinate 69,707,408, forward strand.
AGTGAAACATTTACTTCAGTGTTCATCCAAATATCAGATTTCACACAGGTCAAGTATTCCTTATCGATAAAATCACACCGCCTAACAATGGGCGGTTGCGCTAATAGTGTCCAGCAGATCTTGACCTCTGAGATACGCAAAGGTTTCTACCTTCTGTAGATCATTTTTCAGCTCCTGAGCTCCCACCAGGTCCGCACTCTTAAAGGGGTTTTCCATTACAAAAATATTTATGACCTATTCTTAGTAAAGATCGTCAATATCAGATTACTGGGGCCTGATCCACTGTTACGAGCCCTGGTAAGTGGCCGGATGTAAGTAGCAGATGGAGAGGTACAGCACCGGTCATGCGCTATTTAGTAGCCGCTCCCGGGTACGGTGGCATAGCTCCTATATAGGAACTGATCTGCGGTACCTGGGAATGTCCACTAAATAGTGTATGGACCTGGGGAGTTAGCTGGTACCAGCGGATCCATGGGGGGGTGGGGCAGGTAAATTGGCTCAATGATGTGATATTGATGATCTATCCTAATGCTGGGTTCACACATAGCGACGCAGCAGCGATCACGACGGGCGACCTGACCTTATCAAGATCGCTGCTGTGTCGTTACATGGTCGCTGTTGAGCTGTCAAACAGACAGATCTCACCAGCGACCAGTGACCAGCCCCCAGCCAGCAGCGACGCATGGAAGCGGTGCTGCACTTGGTAACTAACGTAAATATCGGGTAACTAAGGGCTTGGTTACCTGATATTTACATTAGTTACCAGCGCACACTGCTTAGCGCTGGCTCCCTGCATGCCGGAGTACACATCGGGTTAATAAGCAAACCCTTGCTTATTTATCCGATGTGTACTCTGGCGTGCAGGGAGCAGGGAGCCGGCAGCACAAACAGCGTGAGAGCGGCGGACGCTGGTAATGAAGGTAAATATCGGGTAACCAAGGAAAGGGCTTCCCTTGGTTACCCGATGTTTACCTTGGTTACAGCTTACCGCAGCTGCCAGAAGCCGGCTCCCTGCTTGCTTCAGTTCGTCGCTCTCTCGCTGTCACACACAGCGATGTGTGCTTCACAGCGGGAGAGCAACAAGCAAAAAATGAAGCAGGACATTCAGCAACGACCAGCGACCTCACAGCAGGGACCAGGTCGTTGCTGGATGTCACACACAGCGACGGGACGTCGCTGCTATGTCACAGAAAATGGTGACGTAGCAGCGACGTCGTTGTCGCCGTCTCTGTGTGTGACACCACCTTAAGGGTGCATCATCTAATGGAAAATGCCTTTAACAGCTGATCATATGTGTAGAGCGTAGACAACAATCTGCATCTCCGCACCCACACAACCCCCCCCCCACTTGCTATAGAGACTTGTACCTGAGCCTCCCTTACCTGACATGGTGCCAGAGTAAATTCTACGGGCACAGACTGTATTGTTGCCTCAGGTACTGGATAAAGACGCCGTCCTCAGAAGACTGTGGTGAACATAGAGAATCTGGTGGTGATCACGAGTCTTGGATGTGGCATCGGTAGTTCATGGGAGGAGGGATTCTGGCAGCAGATGTTCTCTGTAGGAAACCACACACAATGGCGTTGTAAATAAGAATTTGTCCGTTCCTTGTTCCTGCCAAGCCTGAGGGTTGTGGTTCTGTTTTCATTCCATGCGCCCTCGGGGCTAGCCTAGTGCACACAACGATGGCGATGATTCAGCCTGAGTCACTGCGCAGCAGATCTGTGCAAATGGGCACATGCATAATACATGCCCTGTCCCGAATACTACCCAGCATCTGTCACAGGACAACCCACAAACCCTCAAAGGGTTAAGCTAATGAGGACTAAGAAGTGTCACTACGCAGTGGCATGAAGTAGATTTTGTAGGGCTGTATACCACACACTGCCTCCTGCTGAAACTGACTCGGGTTGTGTTTGTCAGCTGCTCTGAGCCAATCAGCAATGCTGTCAAGCTCATGAAGCTCCTCCCATTGTCAACTTCAGCTGGATGCCAGGCTCAGAATACATCCCCATAAACTCTAGTTCTAAAAGCTGTATATTTTTGGGTAATATCACTCATTATTTTAACCCTTCATGTGCAACTAAGACCATAGTGACATCACTTTTTTTTTTGTACGTTTTGTGTGTACACCACAAAAGCTCCCGACATATTCATTAAATGTAACCATTGTTAGACACAAGCATCACGGTCATCCATTAAAACTAAATACGTCATGCACATTTTAATAGCTTTTCAATAAAGAGATACCATTGTAGTCTAGGGGTACGCATACCTAAAAACGACATCTGTAAACCATGGGTTATAATGACTAATCCAAGAAATGCAATTACCAAGCTTGTGACATATATAGTAAATGGATGCCATTAAAGTCTGTCGCTGGCAGATGCTATTTTTTGGCATACACCACCACATTTGTTTAACAGATAAGTGGATGGAGACTAAAAACCGTGATGTGTAACAGGACATGATGGATACATTTGTTTAATCTCCCTATAATGAGGTGAACCCGACAAACATTCCTACAAGCAGCCACCAGTACATGAGAGGGATCTGTATCACAGCACACACAAAGCATACTTATATAGTAATGTAAGCAGTGAGACCGGTGAACAGGGGTATTCACAAAAAAGCATCCCCAGGGGTCAGACCCTCAGCGATCTGTAAGTTATGGGATGGCAAAAAATAGAGGAGCGCCTCTCTTGCCCACCATAGGCAATGAATGTGTGGCGCCCTGGCCTAGCCAGGTCGTCACAGATAACACACAAACACCCCCACCCCCACTAGACAGGGACAACAGCCAAACAAAAACCCTTGTTGCCTCCCTCCAGTGTCTGATGTCCACACCAGGTGGGGCGGAGCCAAGCGGTTGGCCCCACCCACCGAGGAGTTCACAGGCCTGGAGGCGGGAAAAGTGACAGTTGAGTTGAGGAGTTTAGTCCAGGAGGTGGAAGTGAGAGGAGTAAACACTTGGGTGTCTGGGTTTGTGGCCCAGGCACTGACAGCAAGGTTGGCAGACGGTGGTGGCCGTCTGCAGCAGTGGTGGAGCAACACGGAACCGTAGGACCGGGGACGGGCGACGGCCCGCCGGTACCGACCGGGGAGCGAAGTGAAGCCAGCACACACAGGCAGGGCCATCGGACCCCGACCAGGCTTGGAGCCGCCGACACTAGTCAGATCTGAATGTAACTGGAACCCCAGGGGTTTCACAACAGCAAAAGTCCCGATTGAAGGCAACCGCCCACACCGTGAGGGTATACAGCTACCGCCTAAGGCTACAGACCCAAGGGCCAGCGTCTGCGGGCAAACGGGCTCCTCATACACCGGGGAGCGGACTACCGTTGGGAATCCATAGTAGTCAGAGAACATCAAGGTGCAGGGAAAGACAGCCGCCATCACCTGTCCGGGGAGAAACACAGCAGCTGGCTGCGGGACCCGTCCATCCAGCAGTTTGGTTTACCGTTGCCTTTGTACCTTTCTTGCTGAGTGAGTACACCCGTGCCATCCGGCACCGCGCCGCGCTGTCCCTGCAACCCTGCACCTCGCCAACCCTGCCTCCCCGTCACAACATCACCGGGCCCTGGGACCACCGACCCCTACTCACGGAGGTGGAAAACAACATCCCAGCTGCTCCCCACCATCGCTCCCGGGATCCCCGTCATCAGCAGCGGTGGTGCCTATCTTCACCACGACCCGTGGGTGGCGTCACGGACTAAATCCCCCAAACCAACCACCCCTTTCACTCACGGGCGAGGAGCGCCGCTCGAGTCCCCGGATACGGTCCACCGCTCGAGCCCCCGAGCAGCCGCAGCAGCGCCGGACCCGAGCGTTTAGCAAGAGCGCAGCAGCGACGGCGTCCTCCCCGCCCGCGACAACTGGAGCGTAGATTGCGTATGCGCACCTCCACTACTTTCAAGACAAGGCTCTGCAGAACCCTGCTCCGAGGAACCAGAGCCCCATTTTCAGAATTAGTGGGGGTCCCAGTAGTCAGACCCTCAATCAGTAAGTTATGGGATGGAAGGAAATAAAGGAGCGCTTCTCTCACTTCTATAGGCAATGAACGGAGCGTAGATTGAGTATGTGCACCTCAGCTACATTCACGACAAGGCTCTGCAGAACCCTGCACCTGGGATCGTTGTCAGGATCAGTGGGGGTCCCAGTAGTCAGACCATCATTGATCGGTAAGTTATGAGATGGCAGGAAATAAAGGAGCGCTTCTCTCGCATTTCC